>NC_086445.1:356516432-356816432 GCF_028390025.1 Pseudophryne corroboree | reverse complement strand
GCATTGAGCCGCATACGCATGTGCAGAAGTGCCGATTTTTAGCCTGATCGCTGCGCTGCGAACGAAAGCAGCTAGCGATCAACTCGGAATGAGGGCCATACTGTAGCAGTTTGAATTGGGGCCAAAAGTTCCTTTATTTATTCATTTTACCATAAAACCTTATCCCACATTTTAGCTGGGTCATTTTAATGTTTTTTTACAAACTCTAAAAGTGCTTTGATGTGTTTTTTCTTCAGTAATGGCTTCTGGCCCATACAGGCCAGTTGTTTTCAAAGCTCTTGAAACATCCTGGCGAACTCCCTCTTATAGATGGACTCTGAGCACCCAAAAAAGGGTTTCAGTGGAAATTTCTGATGAAAATATTTAAGAAGTTGAGGAGCATACCGATATGTTCTCATTCATCTAGCCTCAATATGCCATGCAGCACAAGATGCCTGGCGTGAGTGAGCCACCAGGTCCTGTGTAACACTGCTAATGTCAAGCGTCTTCTGACGAAAATGTATTCTCATTGCGTTGCGACTAAGATACATCTTGAACGCAACGTAAATGCGACTAGGACTTACAAGGAGACTGTGTTAATTAATTTGATATAGGACACTTGTATACTGTCTGTGTGTGACTGAGGAGAACAGAACTTGTATTGGAAAAAAGCTACGGCTGCTACATTGTAACACTTTGTGTACAGATTCAGAGACACAGATATACAAGTGTTATATCAAATTAATCAGCATATTCTCCTTATGCATCCTAGTCGCAATGCGACTAAGACATCCGGAAAAAAAAAGCAAAATAAAGATGCCTGGAGCTAGAAGATTCTTATGCGACCTGGCGGGCCAAGAGGGGCTGTTTGACGTGACTGCAGTAAAGATGTATGAGGACACATCTGTAGGTGTCAGTAGCTTTAAACCAATAATATTCTCCCGAACTATAGGCATAATCCATGTTTGTAAATAAAACAAAAAAAGCAAGTAACTTTGTGTCTGGAACAAACCATGCTACCATGCAAGAGGAGCAAATACATTTATATTTTTTCTGTGCAGGGTGAATACTTGCTAGCCCACAAATATTAGACGCCATTAATTTGACACTACAGTTTTCAGTTTGAATACACCTCACCCAAATCTAAATCTCTGCATATTTTACATCTGCCCCACCTGCAGGGCAGCATGGTTTTGCCAGTTGCTTGCTTTTTTGCTTTACTTACACACATGAATCAAGTCCTATATCCCTTCCAACCCACATAAAAAACTGTAATGCACCCATGTAGATGGGGTGGTGTTCAGGTTGCCGGCGGCCGGGCTCCCGGCGACCACCATACCGGCGCCGGAATCCCGACCGCCGGCATACCGACATCTTTTCTCTCTCTTAGGGGTCCATGACCCCCCTGGAGGGAGAATAGATTGTGTGGCGTTGCGTAGCGCTCCACTGTGCCCGCAGTGTGGCGAGCGCAGCAATCCCACAAGGGGCTCATTTGTGCTCGCCCAACTGTTGGTATGCCGGCGGTCGGGATTCCGGCGCCGGTATGCTGGTCGCCGGGACCCCGACCGCCGGCAAACCATACTACACCCCTGTAAATGTGGGAATGCAAAATGTGGTTGACTTCAGATTTATCTGACTGGTCAGTCTTGACAGCGGATAAAGGAGCAGGACTGGATGAAAACCAATTAATAACGAGATTTTTACATGCCAAAAGACTTAGCTGCGCCAAATCACTAATTCTAACCACATGTTACACACTTAGTTATCTTAGACGCAAAACTGAGAAAACGTAGACAATCTAGGGTGGAAAGGAAATAGGTCTGATAAGAGTGACCCACACTATGCATTATAATGCTTAATATGAGGCTTTATACTAATTCCTTTGCGATAAATAAAAAAATTACCCTAAGTGCTTAGTCCACTATGGGCCGGATTCAGAGTTGTATGCAATGCCAATATTTACAGAGATGAGTGATTATCCGCCAGCTGCGCATGCATCGCGGTCACACTGATAGTGACGCAGCAGCAGATCAGAGAAGCCGGTAGGTTGTGACTATTTACACAAAATGCAACAGCTGTACATTAGCGTCAATCTGTGAGTCAGGCCCTGTATCTCCATGTTATCAGCTATTCATTGTATGCAAGATATTTCATTTCACATGTTCTTGAGAAGGATAGAGCAAGCGTTATAGCCCTTCAAGAGGAGAAGCATGAGAAGTGACAAGGCATTTCATATGGGGTCTAGATCAACAGTCAGTAGGTCAAAATGCATTAGGTCGACAGGTATGAAAGGTTGACATTGCTTAAAGTAGACAGGCCTAAAAGGTCGACATGACAGTGGTCGACACACAAATAGTCGGACCTTCTTTTTTTTTATCCCAAAATTTGCTTGATTTACTATGCACGTGCACTATGATTGTACATAGTAAATTGTGATGAACGCTGTGGTAGCGGAGAGAGCCACCTTGCTTGAAGCATAGTGATCAAAGCGAGCCGGCGACTGATGGTGTTGACATATTACCAAACATATAAAATTTAACAAAAAAAAACAAAAACATTTGTGACGCCCATTTGTGTGTCAACTACTGTCATGTAAACCTTTTAACCCAGTCAACCTTTTGTACCTGTCGACCTAGACACTGTAGATCTTCTATACCACAACACCATTTCATATGAGGTACTTTCTTCTGCCTACAATCAAGGCCACATACAGTGATACCCCTTTTCCATCTGTAGCATGGGTCGTAGCCGAGAGCCTGACACAGCTGCGACCCATGCTATAGCCCCCTTTCCCACAGCGCTCACCAACCCGGCATATTGCCGGGTTGGTGACGCTGCTAGTGATACGGCAGGGGCGGCGCTGGGAGATCACATGATTTCTCAGCGCCGCCCTTACATTCACAGTGAACGGGAGCCGTGTCGCCTCGACGCGGCTTCCGTTCACACTACACAGCTTACCAGGTTGAACACGTGTTCAACCCGGCAACATACCCGGGTAGGATTCCCGGATCACTTGATCCGGGAATTTGCCGGGGTGGGGGGGGGGCGCGTTTCCACTTGATCCGGGAATTGGGGGAGGGGGGGGGAGCATTTCCACTTGGAAAAACACGGGTAAATGCGCGGGGGTAGTGGAAAAGGGGTATAAGTAATCACCTACTTTGCCTATACAGTTTGCCACTGTATTACAATGGACAAATAACACTCACTTTAAAATACACTGCACACGTCTATGTTCGTTTGTTCATGTTTAGGACTGTGCTCACTTTGTTCATCTCTTTTTGCTGCTAACTGGTTAAGATTCTTTATAGTCGTGTATGTATATCTTATCTCTCACAATAAAAACCAATGGAAAAAAATGCACTGTTCATCACTTCCAACACAAGAGAGCAGTGTGTATCAATACATGCAGTAAGATTTCATGGCAACTCCAAAGTAATCACTACTATTACATTGTAACATATTTTACATTTTGTTCATGAATACTTCTAACAATATTGAGATTTATACACTAATTTCAACACTAAAACAACATATATATATGTTATTTATAATATGAATGCAATCAGTTTATGTATAAGCAATATAAAATGTACTTCTCTCAACAGAATGGTGGGCCGTAGGAATCACCCCACATCCCAAAGTCTTTCCTTTAGATGTCAGGGACGGATCAGTATGAGATCCCGGCGGTCGGGATCCCGCTGGTCAGGAGACCGATGCTGGAAGCCTGACAGTGGGGATCCCAGCGGCGAGCGCAGCATGTCCCCTTGCAGGCTCGCTGCGCTCGCCACTCTTCGGGCCCGGAGGCGACCTTCGGTCACCACAGGATTCTATTTCCCTCCGTGTGGTGGCGTGGACCACCACCCAAGAGGAGTTACTAGCCGGTGGTCGGGATCCCAATAGGCGGTAAATTGATTGCCTCCCATCAGGGGGGGGGACATGAGCAATCCTGTGATCTTGTGATTGGCCAGTATGATGTAACAATATATAATGCCCACATACACACTGATCACCCATACAGCTGCACAATACATAGTTACAGTATCAATGTTACCAAACCGCATAATATGTTGCATTGTCCCATCTGATGTACTACACATCAGATGGGAAGATGCGACCACACAACTCATCAAACAGTGAATTGGGTGTGCACACTATACAATGGTCATTGTGACCGCAAATCTTGCTGCTGTCTGCAACTCGCATGCTATTACAATCTCTTCATTCACCATTTCAATTTGCAACTTGTACTGTAGTTTGTATAGATGTTGCCTTGTCAAAATAAGTAAGGCCAAAACAATTTAAAAAAAATGCATTTTTCTGCTGCGGAGGGTACACTGGGCTCCACAAGGAAAGACATAGGGGTGTAGAGTAGGATCTTGATCCGAGACACCAACAGGCTCAAAAGCTTTGACTGTTCCCAGAATTCATAGCTGAAGCCACAGACCCCTATGAGGAGACTATAGCAGCTGTGGGCTCTGGTTCTGGGGGCTCCTTGCCCCCCCAGTGGGACTGTGGCAACGGGGGTACATAATTACCCACCGTGGGCTACTTTCTCCATGCTTCTACACACGCTAGTTACTAAACTAACACCCCCTATGGGACCTCCTATGCCGGTGCAACCGTATGTGGTCCCGCAGCTAACCCACCTTGGGCGGACAATTTATCTGCTCAATTGAAGAAGTTGAACCAGTCCTTGACTACTAAAAAGGTCTGACCCTCGCTCGCCTAAGACCAAGGGGTCCTCTAAGCGAGCTCTTATCTCCTCACAATCCACTGCTGTCACTGACACCTCTTCTGATGAAGATGGCGCTTACACTGACCCCACAGATTCTGACACAGATACTGCTGATGGGGAGGGTAGATCACATGTGGATGTTCATGATCTTTTGGAGGCTATTAAGTTAATTTTACAGATTACGGATGATCCCGAGCCATCTGCCCCTCCTAAGAAACCAGATAGGTTCAAGCGTCAGAAGGTGGTTAAACAAGTTTTACCTCACTCTGACCACCTAGTGGATATACGTCAGGAAACCCGGGAAAGACGTTTGTGCCTCAAAAGAAGATGCTGGCTCGCTATCCCCTCGCGCCAGAGCTGTCTAAAAATTGGGAATCGCCTCCAGTAGACTCACATGTGGCTAGAACGGTGGTTTCCTCAGCTCTACCTGTCACTACCGTCACGTCTCTAAAAGAGCCTACGGATAAACGTGTGGAGGGTTCTCTGAAAGTGATTTACACCCTCACGAGTGCTGCACAAAGGCCCACTATTGCAGCAACATGGGCTGCAGAGGCTATTGAAGCATGGGCCTTGGAGTTAGAAGCTGAAATCTCTTCTGACCATGCTAGACAATGCTTGTCATATATTGTCACAGCTTCTCACTATATTAAAGAGGCGGCTTCTGATGCCGGTATCCTAGCAGCCAAGGCCTCTACTACATCAGTCCTGGCTCGCCGGATATTGTGGCTGAGATCCTGGTCTGTGGATCTGGACTCTAGAAAAACCCTGGAGGTACTCCCTTTCAAGGTAGATATTCTGTTTGGGGAGGACTTAAATAAGATAGTGGCTGATTTGACTACTGCCAAAACTGCCTGTCTGCCAAGTACCGCTCCTTCTGTGTCGAAGGCTAAAGGTACTTCCTTTCGCCCCTTTTGTCCTTCAGGTAAAGCAAAAGGTCAGGCATACAACAAGCAGGCCCGCACTTCCAAACCTGGTAAGTCGAAGCCCAAAAGAGCCTGGGCTGCCCGTCAGCCAGCTTCCAAGGCCGATAAGCCTGCCGCATGACGGGGAGGGCCTCCCCCTGGGGGCTCCCAGGGTGGGGGGCCAGCTTCTAGAGTATACCCAGGAATGGTTGAAGACCACTTCAGATGCCTGGGTACGGGAAGTCGTCACTCGAAGTTACGCCATAGCCTTCAAAAACCGACCCCCTCATCGATTTTGCTGGACAGACGTCCCGTTGGACCAGACAAAGGCAAACACTCTACATTCGGTGGTACAGACCCTCCTGGATACAGGAGTCGTAGTACAGGTGCCTCTTGCTCAGAGGGGCCGGGGGTACTATTCTCCGCTGTTTCTGGTCCCAAAACCGAATGGGTCCTCCCGGCCCATTCTCAACCTCAAGGCATTGAACAGGTTTGTGAAAAGTTCCGTATGGAAACCCTTCGCTCTATAGTTCTGGCCTTGGAACCTGGGGACTACATGGTCTCCCTGGACATACAGGATGCTTACCTGCATATTCCTATAGCAGTGTCACATCAGCAATACCTGAGGTTTGCGATTGGCAACCTCCATTACCAGTTTCGGGCGTTACCTTTTGGTTTAACTACGGCTCCGCGAGTCTTCACCAAAGTTGTGACGGTGGTACTCCGCTGTCAAGGGGTCAGGATACTGCCGTATCTGGACGACTTGTTAATACTGGCAAATTCCCCAGAACTTCTCCTACATCATCTGGATATGACTGTCCAGTTTCTACAAGCCCACGGGTGGTTCATCAACTGGAAGAAATCCTCCCTGGTCCCTGCTCAGAGCATGGTGCACCTGGGAGCGCTATTGGACACTCACGACCAGCGATTGTTCTTGTCTCAGGAGAAAGTCCTGAAGCTTCAGGACAGGATTCGTTGCTTCCTTTCTGGTCCGCAAGTGTCGATACATTCAGCGTGCAGGTGCTGGATCTCATGGTGTCAGCATTCGACATGGTGGAGTATGCTCAATTCCATTCTCGCCCCCTCCAGAGGCTGATTCTAGCCAAGTGGGACGGCCTCACCGGATCAGGTCTCACATGATCTCATTGACTCCGGAGGTCCGTCTGTCGCTGCACTGGTGACCCCAGGACCAATGATTGTGCAGGGGCCGTCCCTTCTGGATATCCGACTGGGTCCTGTTGACGACAGATGCCAGTCTAAGAGGTTGGGGCACGGTGCTGGAGCAACACTCCCTTCAGGGTTGGTGGACCAAGGAGGAATCTCTCCTCTCGATCAACATTCTGGAATTGCGGGCGGTCTTCAATGCGTTGAACCTGGCCCAGCATTTAATTCAGAACCGTCCTGTTCAAGTACAGTCGGACAACGCCACCACAGTGGCTTACATAAATCATCAAGACGGCACTCGAAGCCGTTTGGCAACGAAGGAAGTCTCACGGATTCTACATTGGGCGGAACGCCATCTACCGGCCATATCAGCAATATCCATTCCGGGAGTCCTGAATTGGGAAGCGGACTTTCTCAGTCGTCAGGACGTACACATCAGAGAGTGGGGCCTCCATCCAGAAGTGTTTCACCTCCTAGTGGAAAAGTGGGGCCTTCCAGACGTAGATCTAATGGCGTCTCGACACAATCACAAGGTTCCGGTCTTCGGAGCAAGGACAAGGGATCTTCAAGCAGCATTCGTGGATGCGCTGGCGGTGCCGTGGAGGTTTCGGCTGCCGTACTTGTTCCCTCCGGTGTCACTCCTGCCCAGGGTAATTCGGAAGTTCAAGCAAGTAAGAGGAATTCTGCTTCTCATTGCTCCAGCGTGGCCCAGACGGCACTGGTTCTCAGACCTACAGGGCCTATCGTCAGAGCGTCCAATTCTACTTCCACAACGCCCAGACCTCCTCGTTCAGGGCCCCTGTGTCTACCAGGACCTAGCCCGGCTGTCTTTGATGGCGTGGCTCTTGAAGCTTCCATCTTGAGGGCTAAAGGGTTTTCTGAGGCTTCATTCAAACTATGTTGCGGGCGAGGAAACCGGCTTCTGCTCGGATTTACTATAGGGTCTGGCATTCTTACTTTGTTTGGTGCGCATCTAACCGTTATGACGCTTCCAAGTTTAGTATAGACAAGCTGTTGGCCTTTCTTCAGCAGGGCCTGGACTTACGCCTGCGTCTGGCCTCCCTCAAGGTTCAAATATCTGCCTTGTCGGTGTGGTTTCAGAGAAAGATTGCGACCTTACCTGATGTGCATACCTTTACTCAGGGCGTGTTGCGTATCCAACCTCCCTATGTCCCGCCTGTGGCTCCTTGGGACTTGTCGGTGGTTTTGGAGGCGTTACAAGAGTCTCCGTTTGAACCTCTTGGTTCAGCTGATCTTAAGTGGCTTTCACTTAAGGTGGTGTTTCTGCTGCCTATTGCTTCAGCTAGAAGAGTGTCGGATTTGGGTGCCTTGTCTTGTAGTTCCCCATATCTGATATTTCAACGTGACCGGGCGGTTCTTAGGACTCGTCCCGGATATTTACCTAAGGTGGTTTCTTTTTTCCGCCTTAATCAGGAGATTGTGGTTCTGGCACTTGTTTCTCCTGATCTGTCTCCCAAAGAGCGGTCTTTGGATGTGGTACGGGCTCTCCGTATCTATGTGAAGAGAACTGCTTCTATTAGGAAATCTGAATCTCTCTTTGTGCTGTTTGGATTTCACAAACGGGGCTGGCCTGCTCACAAGCAAACTTTGGCCAGATGGATTAGAATGGTGATTGCACATGCTTATGTGAGGGCTGGTCTATCAGCTCCTGCTCACATTACGGCCCATTCTACTCGGTCTGTTGGACCTTCTTGGGCGGCCCACCGTGGTGCGACCCTTGAACAGTTGTGCAAGGCGGCTACGTGGTCTTCTGTGAACACGTTCATAAGGTTCTATGCCTTCGATACTGCCGCTTCCCAGGATGCTTCCTTTGGATGCCGGGTTCTTGTGCCCGCTACAGTGCAAGGAACTGCTTTAGGACATCCCCTATGTCTTTCCTTGTGGAGCCCAGTGTATCCCGCAGCAGAAAATGAGTTTTATGGTAAGAACTTACCTTTGTTAAAACTCTTTCTGCGAGGTACACTGGGCTCCACAAGGCGCCCACCCTGACGCACTTAGCTTCTTTGGGTTGGTATGGCATTAGCCGCTGACATTCTCCTATCGTGAAAGCGTGGTGTATGTGGCTACTAACCGTTGTCGTCTCTTTTCCTGCTACTGCATTGGGCTGGTTAACTAAAAACTGAGCTCCTGTGCAGGGAGGCGGGGTTATAGAGGAGGCGGTGCTATGCATTCTGGGAACAGTCAAAGCTTTTGAGCCTGTTGGTGCCTCGGATCAAGATCTTACTCTACACCCCTATGTCTTTCCTTGTGAAGCCCAGTGTACCTCGCATAAAGAGTTTTAACAAAGGTAAGTTCTTACCATAAAACTCATTATTTCTACTAAAATAAAATGAAACGGTAAACTATATTTTATTTTAAATATACTGTAGTTTTTCAGGAACAGTTCATTTCACTGCTTCCAATAGTTGTGCTTGGGGCTATCTGAGTCGTATGTTTTCTTGGGGACAGATTCAATTAGCTGTGGGGTTTATCCCACGGAAAAAGCTCTGCCCTGAGCTATTCAATTAAGTGCTGCTATGCCCCGTGGTAAGCCCTAGATCAGGGATGTCAAACTTGCTGCCCGCTGGCCACATGCGGCCCCTACCGGCCCGAGGGCAGAGGTCGGGCAGGGGTGCTTTTGCAGCCTGACCGCCTTGCTTGCAGCGAGGGCAGGAGAGCACATGGCTGGGTACAGGAGCGGGGACTGGCATACACAGGGCTTGGTAGAGGAGCGGGGGCTGGCACACACAGAGGGCTGGGTACAGTAGAAGGGGCTGACACACACACACACACGGCTGGGTACAGGAGACGGAGCTTACTCACACATGCTTGGGTACAGGAACGGGGACTGGCATAAACACAGGGCTAAGTACAGGTGTGAGGGCTGGCACACACACAGGACTGAGTACAGAAGCGGGGCCTAGCACACACACAGGATTGGCTACAGGATCGGGGCTGGCATACACACAGGGCTAGGTACAGGAGTAGGGCTGGCACACAGGCAGGGCTGAGTACAGGAGCTGGCACTCACACACACAGGGCTGGGTACAGTAGCCGGGGCTAGCACACACAGAGGGTTGGCTACAGGAGCTGGGGCTGGCATACACACAGGGCTGGGTACAGGAGAAGGGGCTGACACACAGACAGGGCTAAGTACAGGAATTGGGGCTGGCACTCACACATACACAGGGCTGAGCAGAGAGGCGTCACCAGGTGTGGTGACACCCGGAGCGCACTCTGTATTATCATCCCCCTCCCTGCTCAGCCGCTGGAGCAGGGGGCGTGGTCTACTTTAAAAGGGGGCATGTCCAACTTGCCCCCTTTTAAAGTAGACCTTTTCTCCTTCGTTCCGGGGGCATGTCCAACTTCCTCGAAGATGGTGGCTGCCCCCGGACACTGGTCAGCTTGCAGTGTTGGCTCCTATCTGTGACAGGAGCCGAGTGCTGCAGGAGATTATCTCACTGCAGCACTCGGCTCCTGTCACTATAGAAGATCTGGAACTTTGGTGTCACCCCTTCCGAGTGGGACACCCGGGTGCGGGCCGCACCCACCTTCTGACGCCACTGGGGCTGGGACTGGGTACAGGAAAAAAGGGCTAGTACACACAAGGCTAAGTACAGGAGCAGGGGCTGGCTACCACTCTGAATTCAAATCTGCTTTGCTCTTTTCAGATCAGAGTGATGGGCTTTAGGAGTGCTGTGTGAGCCTCAGGGGAGTAAGTGTGTGTGTGTGTGTGTGTGTGTGTGTGTGTGTGTGTGTGTGTGTGTGTGTGTGTGTCCTTGGATGCGGGTTGCAGCACTGTAACTCATGTGATAAGATAACTAACAAGTGGAGAGATATTAAAAAACAAATTACACACATATAGAGAGAGAGTGTGTGTCGGACTGGGGCATGTAGGGCCCACCGGGGGAATGCAGTGGTAGGGGCCCATGTTTAGGGGTGTGGCCTGCCACCTCATTGGTTTGCTAACCATTAGAGAGTGCAACGTCTGGGCCCCTTCATAAATATATACAGTAAATTCATCTGTTGCATGCATGATAATGTACCAGATTAATAACAGCAATGCACTGTAGAAAATACACCATAGTACAGTATAAGGTAACATATGTATGATGTATAATTCAAGTGCACAGTCTGGAACCTGAACCTTAGAGCAGGAGGTGGGCCTTAAGGCAGTGGGGCCCACTGGTGGCTTCCCCTGTGGGCCAGTCCATATATATATATATATATATATATATATATTTCTCTGACGTCCTAGTGGATGCTGGGAACTCCGTAAGGACCATGGGGAATAGACGGGCTCCGCAGGAGACTGGGCACTCTTAAAAGAAAGATTAGGTACTATCTGGTGTGCACTGGCTCCTCCCTCTATGCCCCTCCTCCAGACCTCAGTTAGAATCTGTGCCCGGCCAGAGCTGGGTGCTCCTAGTGGGCTCTCCTGAGCTTGCTAGAAAGAAAGTATTTGTTAGGTTTTTTATTTTCAGTGAGATCTGCTGGCAACAGACTCACTGCTACGTGGGACTGAGGGGAGAGAAGCAAACCTACCTGCTTGCAGCTAGCTTGTGCTTCTTACAGGGCCGAAACTAGGAATTTTGTCACCCGGGGCAAGGTAGTCAAAAAAAATGAATAAAAATATTATATATATATATATATATATATATATATATATATATATATCTCTCTTTCAGAACTTTTTTACCTGAGAAACTGCCTTTTCTAACATACATTTCATATCCAGGAAAAAGTGTCCCCATTTTACACAGTACGACAGGCAAGTGTCCCCATTCCCCATTTTACACATTGCGGCAGACAGGTGTCCCCATTTTACACATTGCGGCAGGAAAAAGTGTCCCCATTTTACACATTGCGGCAGGAAAAAGTGTCCCCATTTTACACATTGCGGCAGGCACAGGTCCCCATTTTACACAGTACGCTGGCAAGTGTCCCCATTTTACACATAGCGGCAGGCACAGGTCCCCATTTTACACAGTACGCTGGCAAGTGTCCCCATTTTACACATTGCGGCAGGCACAGGTCCCCATTTTACACAGTACGCTGGCAAGTGTCCCCATTTTACACATAGCGGCAGGCACAGGTCCCCATTTTACACAGTACGCTGGCAAGTGTCCCCATTTTACACATTGCGGCAGGCACAGGTCCCCATTTTACACAGTACACTGGCAAGTGTCCCCATTTTACACATTGCGGCAGGCACAGGTCCCCATTTTACACAGTACGCTGGCAAGTGTCCCCATTTTACACATAGCGGCAGGCACAGGTCCCCATTTTACACAGTACGCTGGCAAGTGTCCCCATTTTACACATTGCGGCAGGCACAGGTCCCCATTTTACACAGTACGCTGGCAAGTGTCCCCATTTTACACATAGCGGCAGGCACAGGTCCCCATTTTACACAGTACGCTGGCAAGTGTCCCCATTTTACACATAGCGGCAGGCACAGGTCCCCATTTTACACATAGCGGCAGGCACAGGTCCCCATTTTACACATAGCGGCAGGCACAGGTCCCCATTTTACACATTGCGGCAGGTGGTGGAGGGAGAGAGAGAGAGAGGAAGGGAGAGGGGCTGACTTACATTTGAAGCGGTTCTCGCCGCTCTTCAGCCGCCTCTCCCTCCTCGTCTGCGCGGCTCCGGGCTCCCCCTTCTCCCTCCTCCGGCGGGGTTTCGTGGAATGACGCGTTTGCGCCGTGACGTCACGACGCAATCGCGTCATTCCGCGAAACCCCGCCCCCCGAGCTGGGCACTCGGGAGAAGGGAGTTTAAAAGTATGTACCGCGGCGGGTGTTAGGGGGTCTCGGCGCCCCCTCCAATCTGGCGCCCAGGTCGCCTGCCCCCCTAGCCCCCCCCTAGTTTCGGCCCTGCTTCTTAGGCTACTGGACACCATTAGCTCCAGAGGGTACTAACACAGGGCCTAACCTCGATCGTCCGTTCCCGGAGCCGCGCCGCCGTCCCCCTTGCAGAGCCAGAAGACAGAAGAGAAGCGATGAAATCGGCGGCAGAAGACTCCTGTCTTCATTAAGGTAGCGCACAGCACCGCAGCTGTGCGCCATTGCTCCCACAGCACACCACACACTCCGGTCACTGTAGGGTGCAGGGCGCTGGGGGGGGGGGGGGCCCTGGGCAGCAATAAAAATACCTTTGGCAATAAAATACACATAATATAGTCTGTGACTGTATATGTGTAAAACCCCCGCCATTTTTAGTCAGAAACAGGACAGAAGCCTGCCGCTGAGGGGGCGGGGCCTTCTTCCTCAGCACACCAGCGCCATTTTCTCTTCACAGCTGCGCTGGAAGGAAGCTCCCCAGGCTCTCCCCTGCAGTATCCTGGTACACAAAGGGTGAAAAGAGAGGGGGGGCACATAAATTTAGGCGCAAAAATTGTATATACAGCAGCTACTGGGTAAACACTGAGTTGTAGTGTAATCCCTGGGTTATATAGCGCTGGGGTGTGTGCTGGCATACTCTCTCTCTGTCTCTCCAAAGGGCCCTGTGGGGGAACTGTCCTCAAATAGAGCATCCCCTGTGTGTGTGGTGTGTCGGTACGCGTGTGTCGACATGTCTGAGGTAAAAGGCTCCTCTAAGGAGGTGAAAGAGCGGATATGTGTGTGAGAGGGTGTCTCCGTCGACAACGCCGACACCTGTTTGGATATGTGTAAGTGCTAAGATGAATTTATTGCACAAATGGTTAGGGAACAGACAGGAAATCTACCCATGACCTTCAGAGTCTCACAATGCTCACTATCCAAAATAACAAACACTGGTATCGACACGGAGTTAACTCCACTGTCGACTACGATAATGCAAAGTTACAGCCAAGATGGCTAGAAGGTATTCAATATATGATTATTGAAATAAAAGATGATTTGCATATCACTGATGACTCATCTGTCCCTGACACGAGAGTACACATGCTTAAGGGGAAGAATGCTGAGGTAAATTTCCCTCCTCTCATGAGGAAAAAGAGCGGGAATCTCCAGACAAGAGACGGCAGCTTCCCACAAGAGAATTCTCAGGCTGTATCCTTTCCCCACTAGGGCCAGGATGTGTTGAGAATCTTCCCCTAGGGTGTCCTGTTTGCACAGACGGTAGCACTTGCTATTCTCAGGGATCCTGCAGATAGCGTGCACATTCTAGTATACTACCCAGACCGGCGATTGTGTTGGCATGGGTTTATAGCGCTGTGGCAGCGTGGACAGGTACCTTATCAGCAGAGATTGAGACCCTAGTAAATATATTAAAGATGCTGTCTTAAGTGATAGATATATAGTTATAAAGCATGCCCAAAGAGACATGAGTATACTGGGTCCTAGAGTCAAAGCTATGTCGATCTCTGCTTGACGTGTCCTGTAGAATATGCATTGGACAGATGATGCCGACTTAAGAGGCATATGGAAGGCTGAGGATTGTGTGGAGAAGGGTTCTCGGGCCTGGTCTCCACAGCTATAGCTGGTAATTCTGCTAGTTTGCCTTATATTCCTGCACAGCCTAAGAAAGCACGACATTATTAAATGCAGCCTTTCGAATAAAGAAACAAGAAAGTCTGAGGTGCGTCCTTTCTTGTCAGAGCCGGGATCAACACAGCTAGTTCCCAGGAACAGAAGTCCTCCCCGGCCCCTACAAAAATCCACCTATGCCGCTGGGGCTCCACAGGCAGAGCTAGGCCCAGTGGGGACACGCCTTCGTAGATTCAGCCACAAGTGGGTTCACTCCCTGTTAGGTCCCTGGGCAATAGATATTGTGTCTCAGGGATACAAGCTGGACTGTGAGAAGATGCCCCCTCACCGACGGCCCTGCGGGCTTCCCCCCAAGAGGGGGAGCCAGTGTTAACTGCAATTCACAAATTGTATCTTTAACAGGTGGTGGTCAAGGGTCCCCTCCTTCAACAAGAGGGTGTTATTATTCGACCATGTTGTAATCCCGAAACCAGACGGTTCGGTCAGACCCATATTGAATTAAAAATCCCTGAACATATACGTGAGAAGGTTCAAGTTCAAGATGGAATCGCTAAGAGCGGTCAGGGCAAGCCTAAAAAGAGGGAGACTTTATCGTGAATCGGGTCATAAGGGATGCATACCTTCATGTCCCCATTTATCCACCTCATTAGGCGTACCTCAGAATTGCGGTACGGGATTGTCATAACCAAGGTAATGGCGGATATGATTGTGCTCCTGCGGAAGCAAGGTGTCACTATTATCACGTACTTGGACGATCTCCTCATACAAGCGAGATCAAGAGAGCAGTTGCTGAACAGCGTATCACTTTCTCTGGAAGTGTAATGGCAACATGGCTGGATTCTATATATTCCAAAGTCGCAGTTGGTTCCTACAGCTCATCTGCCTCTCCTAGGCACGATCCTAGACACAGACCAGAAAAGGGTTTATCTCCCGATAGAGAGAGCTCAGGAGCTCATGACACTGGTCAGGAATCTATTAAAACCAAAACAGGTGTCAGTGCATCACTGCACTCGAGTCCTGGGAAGGATGGTGGCATCATACGAGGCCATCCCCTTAGGCAGGTTCCGTGCGAGGACCTTCCAATGGGACTTACTGGACAAGTGGTCCGGATCACCTCTTCAGATGCATCGGTTAATCACCCTATCCCCCAGGGCCAGGGTGTCTCTCCTGTGGTGGCTGCAGAGTGCTCACCTTCTCGAGGGCCGCAGATTCGGCATTCAGGACTAGATCCTGGTGACCACGGATGCAAGCCTCCGAGGGTGGGGGGCAGTTACACAGGGAAGAAATTTCCAATGTCTGTGGTCAAGTCAACAGACTTGCCTCCACATCAATATCCTGGAACTAAGGGCCATATACAACGCCCTAAGTCAAGCGGAGATCCTGCTTCGCGACCAACCGGTTCTGATCCAGTCAGACCGCAGGGGTTCATGTAAACCGCCAAGGCGGCACAAGGAGCAGGGTGGCGAGAGTAGAAGCCACCAGAATTCTTCGCTGGGCGGAGAATCAAGTAAGCGCACTGTCAGCAGTGTTCATTCCGGGAGTGGACAACTGGGAAGCAGACTTCCTCAGCAGGCACGACCTCCACCCGGGAAAGTGGGGACTTCATCAGGAAGTGTTCACGCAGTTTGCAAATTGATGGGAACTGCCTCAGGTGGACTAGATGGCGTCCCACCTCAATAAAAAGCTAAAAAAGGTTTTACGCCGGGTCAAGGTGTTAGGCGCCGGGGTCCGCTTGTCTGCGCGGCCCGGCGCCTAGCAACTAGAGACGCCGTGCGCGTACAGCCGCCGGCTCCCTAGCAACGCTAGACGCCGGGCGCGCTGAGCCGCACGGACCCTAGCAACGGGGGCGCCACTGGCGGACTGCGTTCCCCGTTGCTAGGCTTTAGGAAATTAAGGTATTCACCTGCTCTCTGGCCGTGCAGCAAGGCAGCTGCACGGCATTTATTCTAATCAGCCTTTAGCAGCTGATTGGAGGACTCCTTGTTAAATACACTCCCAGGGCTTCTCACAGACGCCGGTAATAGCTTCCTGCATGCTGCCTTTGTTTGCTGAGAGTCTGTTTGCAGTCCTGCTGTATCCGGTCATTCCAGTCCTCAGAAGTCCGGTATTCGGGAGTTGTCATCTCATCCCAAGAGGTCGTTTGGTTCCCTGGAGTCCTGACTGATCACCGTTTTTTATCCAGTGGTGTTCGTGAGTTGCGGCTCTGCCGTGTGTTGCGGCTCAGCCGCTTTACCTTTTATATTTTGTGTTTGGAGCATTTGCGGAGGGTTCCGCTTCCACAAGTCCTCTCTGGTACTCGGCGGTGCCGGGTAGGAGAATTGGACAAGTGGATATTTTGGTTGTCCTTTTCCCTGGCGGTTTCTCCGCACATATTATAGTTTTGAGTTTGCTTAGCCCCTGGCCTGGTTGTTTAGTTAGAGGGCCTCTTGTTATCACCCTGTCTCGGGTTTCCCTTTGTCTCTCATTAAGACCGGGGGGCATCGAAGTTGGGCAGACATAATCCGCCCTTCAAACGCGGCTGCCAAGGGCTCAAGAAACCATAGTCTCGCAGGGGATTTCTTACAACACGGGTGAGACAACAGAGTTAGGGCGCCAGGGGCTATTTTCCTGTCCTGCTCCCTTCCCCAGCATTCCGTTCCAGTCCTCCGGTCCTTGCCATAAGATCTCCTCTGACCAGAGTGCTGGAATCATAACATTATTACCGGCCATACCAAAACTTAAAATTAAACGGGGTTTAATTTTTTCTCATTCAGTTTTGTGAGAGTTTATCGGCCTCATGAATCCAACAGGTTTAGGGCCAAATCCTGGTCAGCTCTTAGTCAGCCAGATTCAAGAACTTACTCAGATGGTTCAGGATCTTTCTCTTCGGGTGAAGTCGCAGGAAGATCTTTTGCGAGCTTCCCCAAGGGTAGTCCCTGAACCAAAGATGCATTTGCCTGACCGTTTTTCTGGTGATAGAAAAGAGTTTTTTAATTTTAAAGAATCCTGTAAACTTTATTTTCGTTTAAGACCGACTTCCTCGGGTACTGAATCTCAGTGGGTCAGGTTTATTATTTCTTTGCTCCAGGGGGATCCTCAGACCTTGGCATTTGGTTTAAGAGCAGAGGATCCGGCATTGTTGTCAGTTGACGCTTTTTTTGAGTCTTTAGGGCTCTTGTATGATGACCCTGATAGAGAGGCGTCCGCTGAAAGTCAGTTGCGCGCTCTCAGACAGGGTAGAAATCCTGCGGAGGTTTATTGTACGGAGTTTCGCCGTTGGTCGAACGACTGTGGCTGGAATGACCCAGCCCTGCGCAGTCAGTTTCGCCTCGGCTTATCAGAGTCTATAAAAGACAGCCTCCTTCAGTACCCCGCTCCTGAGACTCTCGATAAACTCATGGAGCTTTCTATTAAGATTGATCGTCGTCTCAGAGAGCGGAGGGCTGAAAAAGGAGCACCTGTAAGGTCAAGTCCGTGTGTATATTCCATTCCTGAAGACGTAGAGGAGCCCATGCAGATGGGTCTCTCCCGGCTGTCTCCTGAAGAAAGAGCCAGAAGGCAAAATTCTGGTCTTTGTCTGTACTGTGGGGGTAAGGGACATTTTGCTCGTAATTGTCCGAACAAGTCGGGAAACGCTTTGACCAGGTGAATTGTGAGGGGGTTCACCTAGGTCTGCAGCTTATCTCCTCGAATAACTCCCTTTTAGTCCCAGTTAAAGTTTCCTTTGGCAGCCTCAGTTCTTCGGTGTCGGCTTTTGTTGATAGTGGAGCTGCAGGAAACTTTATTGATTTAACTTGGGCTAAGGCCTTAGGCATTCCTCAGTTACCTTTGGGTAGGTGTGTCACCATGCATGGCTTAGATGGGAGTCCGCTGTCTAATGGGATTATTTATCTCCGTACACCCCCTGTACTACTTACAGTAGGAGCTCTACATTCCGAGAAAATCGAGTTCTTTCTTACACATTGCCCAGCAGTTCCAGTTGTTCTGGGTCACCCTTGGCTGGCCTTTCATAATCCCACCATTGATTGGCGGTCGGGGGAGATTTCACATTGGGGTACTTTTTGTGATAAGGAATGTATCACGTTTCCAGTCAGAGTAGCAGCTATCATTCCAGAACTCATTCCGGTGGAATACCAGGAGTTTGCTGATGTTTTCTCCAAAGGCAATGCGGACATTCTGCCTCCCCATCGGCCTTATGATTGTGCTATTGAGTTAATTCCTGGTGCCGCATTGCCAAAGGGAAGATTATATGCATTATCCGGGCCAGAAACTGCGGCTATGAATGATTATGTAAAGGAGAGCCTTGAGAGAGGATTTATTAGACCATCAAAATCTCCTTTAAGTGCAGGCTTCTTCTTTGTGGAGAAAAAGGATGGCTCGCTTAGACCTTGCATTGATTTTAGAGCCCTGAATAAGATCTCAGTTAAAAACACCTATCCTTTGCCGTTGATTTCTGTACTCTTTGATCAGTTACGTTCTGCTGTGATTTTTTCTAAAATTGACCTTAGAGGAGCGTACAACCTCATCCGAATTAAATCTGGAGATGAGTGGAAAACGGCCTTCAGTACTCAGTCGGGTCACTACGAATACCTGGTGATGCCGTTCGGCCTGTCCAATGCTCCGGCAGTTTTTCAAGACCTCATTAACAATGTGATCCGTGACTTCCTAGGGAAATTCGTGGTCGTTTACTTAGACGACATCCTGATTTTTTCTGAATCAATGGAACAACATGTTACCCAGGTGCGTCTGGTTCTTCAAAAGTTACGTAAGAATCATTTATATGCCAAGTTGGAGAAGTGTGAGTTTCATGTCACGGAAGTATCTTTTTTAGGGTACATAATTTCCCCTCAGGGATTTTCCATGGAACCAAAGAAACTCCAGGCCATCCTTAGTTGGGCGCAACCCACCAATTTAAAAGCAATTCAGCGCTTTTTAGGGTTTGCGAATTATTATAGGAGGTTCATTCATTCTTTTTCTGACCTGGTTGCTCCCATTGTAGCTCTGACAAAGAAAGGAGCGGATCCTACCAACTGGTCGCGTGAAGCTGAGTTGTCCTTCCGGGCCTTGAAACAAGCATTTGTCTCGGCTCCAGTCCTCAGACATCCTAATCCGGAATTGCCCTTTGTGGTGGAGGTTGATGCCTCGGAGGTTGGAGTGGGGGCTATCCTTTCTCAAAAGGATCCGGAGTCTCTGGAGTTACATCCTTGTGCCTTTATGTCCAGGAAATTCTCCTCCGCTGAATCCAACTATGACGTTGGTAATCGGGAGTTACTGGCGGTAAAGTGGGCTTTCGAGGAGTGGAGGCATTGGCTGGAGGGAGCAAAACATACTATTTCGGTATTGACTGACCATAAGAACCTGCAATACATTGAATCGGCTAAGCGGCTTAATGCCCGGCAGGCACGTTGGGCATTATTTTTTACGCGTTTCAAATTTATAATCACTTTCAGGCCTGGTTCCAAGAATACTAAGGCTGATGCCCTGTCACGTAGCTTTCTTCCGGTTCACAATAACAATCCTGTTACCCCCATACTTCCATCTTCGGTCATCTGGGCGGGCCTCACACAAGATTTATTTACCCAGTTAAAACAGCTTCAACACCAAGCTCCTAGAATTACTCCTGCTGGTCGTCTTTACGTCCCTGAGTTTTTGAGAGCTACTGTTTTAACGGAGTTCCATGATAACAAAGTTTCAGGGCATCCAGGAGTCTCTAAGACATTGGAGTTAGTCTCTCGCTCAGTATGGTGGCCTGGTCTTTCTAAAGACATCAAGGAATTTGTTTATTCATGTCAGGTTTGTGCACAGCATAAGGTTCCCCGTTCCTTGCCCATCGGGCAACTTATGCCCTTAAATGTTCCTCTCAGGCCATGGTCTCATATTTCCATGGATTTTGTGGTTGACCTTCCCCTTTCAGCCGGATTCCGAGTCATATGGGTGGTAGTGGACCGTTTTAGTAAAATGGCTCATTTTATTGCTCTTCCCCGATTGCCTTCTGCCCAAGGGTTGGCAGTTTTGTTTCTCCGCCATGTATTCAGGCTTCATGGGTTGCCTACTGATATTGTTTCTGATCGGGGTCCACAATTCATCGCACAATTCTGGAAATGTTTTTGTGCCTCATTGAAGATGAAATTGTCGTTAACATCCGGTTACCACCCACAATCCAACGGGCAAACTGAACGAGTTAACCAATCATTGAAACAATATTTGCGCTTGTATTCAGCCAAACTCCAGAATGATTGGTCCGAGTTTCTTCCGTTGGCTGAATTTGCTTACAATAATTCTTGTCATTCCTCCACTAAAGAGTCTCCATTCTTTTCAGTTTTTGGTTTTCACCCCAGAGCTAATTCTTTTTGTCATCATTCCTCAGTCTCCTCGCTAACCTTAACCTCCCATCTCAGAGCCATTTGGAAAAAGGTGCACCTTGCTCTCAGAAAAGCGGCCTTTCGAGAGAAGAAATTTTCTGACAGGCTCCGACGTCCTTGCACTTTTAAGGTGGGAGATAGGGTGTGGTTGTCGACTCGCAACATCAGGCTTCGACAATCCTCGGCTAGACTGGGACCCAAATTTATTGGGCCATTTCTTATTATTAAAAGAGTCAATCCAGTTGCCTTTCGGTTACGTGTACCAAGATCTCTCAGGATTGGAAATACGTTTCATTGTTCCCTGTTGAAACAATACGTTTCTTCCAGTAGATTTCCTCGGAAGATCTCTCAGGGTAGATCTCCAGTGGATGAACAGGGACAACAGGAGTTCTTGGTAGAGAAGGTTCTCGATTCCAAATTGTCCCGGGGTCGGCTGTATTTTCTAGTTCACTGGAAAGGCTATGGTCCGGAGGAAAGGTCTTGGGTCCTGGATAAGGATCTTCATGCCCCGAGGCTCAAGAGGGCATTTTTTCGGGAATTTCCTCAGAAACCTGGCTTTAAGGGTTCCTTGACCCCTCCTCAAGGGGGGGGTACTGTTAGGCGCCGGGGTCCGCTTGTCTGCGCGGCCCGGTGCCTAGCAACTAGAGACGCTGTGCGCGTACAGCCGCTGGCTCCCTAGCAACGCTAGACGCCGGGCGCGCTGAGCCGCACGGACCCTAGCAATGGGGACGCCACTGGCGGACCGCGTTCCCCGTTGCTAGGCTTTAGGAAATTAAGGTATTCACCTGCTCTCTGGCCGTGCAGCAAGGCAGCTGCACGGCATTTATTCTAATCAGCCTTTAGCAGCTGATTGGAGGACTCCTTGTTAAATACACTCCCAGGGCTTCTCACAGACGCCGTGTCAGATTGTGTTTGGGCTGTGTCCCCGGAGGGGGCGCTAGTGGGTCAGTGGAGGTAGATGGGAGAAAACGAGGAGGCTGGATAACGTTCCTGCGCATGAGCGCAATGGTATTTTATTTGGCAGATGATATAACACAGAATGGTAGCAGAAACAATAATAACAGATGAATAAAGTCAATCACTCAGTATGATAACTGAAAGTCTATGGCAATGGATGACAGATGACTTGAGAAAATAATATCCGGTAATATATAAACAGAAGAACAAGTGTTTGTGAAATGGTTCTGGTTTGGAAACCAGTGCAGGTTTTAAAACAGGAAACTTAGGCAGCAAGGTGTAGAATGGCAAACCTGAACAGAGGCAGGAGTCTGACTTCACAGTGCAGGTGATGAGGCACTGGCAGCAGCAAGCTGTATCACAGGTGGAGGAATGAAACACACCTGGAGTCAGTCTTCAACTGCAGGCTGAAGCACACAAGGTGGTGATGAGTGTGAAGCCTTATTTGCAGGTTGCAGGTATTGCTGGGCCTTGAAGTTCCACGGAGCTGTGCAGAGTAACCAGGAGTACAAGTTCTTAAGCAGAGAACCAGGAACACAGGAGGAACAGGAACAGATCCTTTCACATGGGTCGCTGGAGAGACACAAAGTCCAGGATGCCTGCAGACTGATCCTGCAGTCTCTTATGTACCCCATGGTGCACAGGGATTGGGTGAGTGAAGGAAGGTGGGTGCGGCCAAGCACCGGATTGGCCGCAGTATACTGGCTGTTTGCAGACTGTCATGGCGGCGCCCACGCCGCGGCCTAGCGGGGACGCGGCGCGCTACACGCCCGCTGTCTCAGGAGTGTTCCCAGGACCTTGATGATGTCCCATGGCAGGGGCATAGGTGACAGGTGACCGCAGGGAGCCAGGACGGAGTCCGCAGCGGCGGACGGATGTCAGCCTGTAAGTCGATTCCTGACAGTACCCCCTCCTTTAGGGGTGGACACCGAACACCCACGTGGCTTGGAGGGATGAGTGCTGTGGAAGACACGGACCAACCTAGGAGCATGGACATCGGACGAATTCACCCAACTTCTCTCCTCTGGGCCATAACCGGACCAATCGACCAGGTACTGGAGACGTCCATACCGGCAACGGGAGTCCAGAATTTTGTTGATCTCGAATTCCACGCCCCGCTGAGTTCGAACCTTGGGACCTACTGGAAGAGTATTCTGAAAGCGGTTTAGGACTAGAGGTCTGAGGAGAGAAATATGAAAAGCGTTAGGTATACGAAGGGAAGATGGTAACTTTAATTTATAGGCCACTGGGTTGATGACTCTTTCGACAGGGTAAGGACCAATGAAGCGTGGTGCAAACTTCATGGATGGGACCCTGAGACGGAGGTTACGGGTTGATAGCCAAACCTTGTCCCCAGGTTTCAAATGGGGAACCGCACGTCTCTTGCGGTCGGCAAAGACCTTGTACCGACTGGAGGCCTTTTTGAGGGAAACGTGAATTTTTCTCCAAATAGATGAAAACTGAGTCAGAGCAGTAGTGGCAGCAGGAACATCCATATGAGGGAGTTCTTGGAAATCAGGTACACGGGGATGTTGCCCATATACTGCAAAGAATGGTGTCGTTTCAGTGGCAGTATGGTATCGAAAGTTGTGGGCAAACTCGGCCCATGGGAGCAGATCGAACCAGTCATCCTGGGAAGATGAAACATATAATCTTAAAAAAGTCTCAAGTTCTTGATTGACCCTCTCTGTCTGCCCATTCGTCTGAGGATGGTATGAAGATGAAAACTTCAGTTTGACCTGCATGGCAGAACAGAGAGCCCTCCAAAACCTCGCTACAAACTGTACCCCCCGGTCAGATATTATTTCAGAGGGTAAACCATGTAAGCGGAAAATCTCCCGTAGGAAGATTTGGGCAAGTTTTGGGGCAGAAGGGAGACCCTGGAGAGGAACAAAATGAGCCATCTTGGTGAATCTGTCCACTACAACCCAAATGGTATTATGTCCTTGAGAAGGAGGAAGGTCGGTGATAAAATCCATGGACAGGTGTGACCAGGGACGACTAGGGATAGACAGTGGTTGTAACTGACCTGCTGGAGACTGACGAGGAGTCTTGTGCTGCACACATTTAGGACAGGATGCCACGAAATCCTGGATGTCCATTTTCATCTTGGGCCACCAATATGTAGCAGAAAGGAACTTGAAGGTCTTCAGGACCCCAGGATGACCAGTGAACTTGGATTGATGGGCCCAAGATAGCAACTTGGGACGGAGATCTGGGGAAACAAAAGTCTTACCAGGAGGAGGAGCTGGGGAGACTTGAGATGCAGCGAAAACCACGGGACTCAGGATGGAATGTGGCACTGAGTCTGATGTTCCTTCTTCAGATTCCATGGATCGGGATAACGCGTCGGCTTTCACATTCTGCGAACCTGGGCGGAAATGAAGCTTGAAATTAAAACGTGAGAAAAACATAGCCCATCTGGACTGGCGAGGGTTAAGGCACTGAGCTGCCTTTAAATATAGCAGGTTTTTATGATCCGTGTAGATATTAAATGGATGTTTGGCCCCTTCTAGGAGATATCTCCATTCCTCGAGAGCCAGCTTGATCGCCAGTAGTTCTTGATCTCCCACGGAGTAGTTAGCTTCTGCAGGAAGAAACTTTCGAGAATAAAATCCACAAGGGTGGACTTTCCCATCGGATCCCTTCTGGGAGAGAACAGCTCCAACCCCAACTGTAGAGGCATCTACCTCCAACTCGAATGGTCTGTTGACATCTGGCTGAGACAGCACTGGAGCAGACATAAAGGCTAGCTTGATCTTCTGGAAGGCTGCCAAGGCTTCTTCTGACCAGTTGGAATGGTCTGCCCCTTTCCGAGTCAGGTTGGTAATAGGAGCGATGATAGTGGAGAATCCTCGAATAAATTTTCTATAGTAGTTGGCGAAACCCAGGAATCGCTGGATAGACTTGAGAGAGTTTGGAATGGACCAATTGGCAATAGCTTCCAATTTTGTCGGGTCCATCTGAAGATCCGATCCGGAAATTATATAACCCAGGAAGGGTATAGAGGGAACTTCAAAGGTGCATTTAGATAGTTTCCCGTAGAGCCGGTTCTCACGAAGACGTCGGAGAACTTCACAAACTTGTAGACGATGAGATGGAAGGTCTTGGGAGAAGATAAGGATATCATCTAAGTAAACAACGAGGTACTTATACAGGACATCACGAAAGATTTCGTTCACAAAGTGTTGGAACACTGCTGGAGCATTACTCAACCCAAATGGCATTACCAGGTATTCATAATGGCCATCTCGAGTGTTGAAAGCTGTCTTCCACTCGTCACCACTCCGGATTCTGATGAGATTATAGGCACCGCGGAGATCTAACTTGGTGAAGATGCGGGCTCCTTTAACTCTGTCAAATAATTCGGTAATGAGTGGTAATGGATAACTATTCTTGATAGTAATGTCATTGAGACCCCGATAGTCAATGCATGGACGCAGTCCTCCATCCTTCTTTTTAACAAAGAAGAAACCTGCACCAGCGGGAGATGATGACGGACGGATGAATCCCTTCTGAAGATTCTCTCTGATGTAATTACTCATCGCCTCAGTTTCAGGAACAGACAACGGGTAGGTGCGCCCCCTAGGTGGCTTCTGGCCAGGAAGGAGATCGATGGGACAATCCCATTCCCTATGGGGCGGCAGGATATCAGCAGCCTTTTCACAGAAGACGTCTGAGAAGTCTTGATAAGCTGCTGGGAGACTTGACTGTGTCTTTACTTCGGTAGACTTAATGGGACACACTTGGGCTAAGCAGGATTGATGACAATGTGAACCCCATGAGGTAAGCTGCAACGTTGACCAGTCAAACTGTGGATTATGTAGCTGGAGCCAGGGCATGCCCAAGACAATCTCCTGGGTGGCTTGAGGGATGACCAGGAACTTGATCAGTTCAGAATGGAGAAATCCAACTCCCAGAACCACTGGAACAGTTTGATGAGAAATGTTCCCCTTGGAGATTCGACTACCATCCACAGCAGTAATGTAAACTGGACAAGAAAGTTCACAGGTAGATAGGCAAAATTTATTTACCGCAGCTTGGGTGATAAAGTTTCCTGCAGCACCGCAGTCCACTAATGCTGACGCAGACTGGAGCCCAACTGGAGTCTCTAGCATCACTGGAAGGATGAGGTCTTGTTGAGAAGGAGCTTGACTGAAAGATCCTAACTTGACTCCTCCCTTACAAGTCAGGATCTGGCGTTTCCCGAACGCACCGTGCAGGAGTTAATCTGATGGCCCGCAGCAGCACAGTATAGGCAGAGTCTCTCACGTATTCTTCTTGCCCGCTCTTCAGGAGTTAGGCGGGACCTATTTATCTGCATAGGCTCGTCAGAAGAGGGAGACTGGAACTGTACAGAAGGTATGAACCTTGATCTGCGTGGCTCACTCCGAGCGCGTTCATTATTGCGTTCGCGGATGCGAGAGTCCAACTTAATGCACAGGGAGATCAAATCAGACAGTTGAACAGGAATGTCACGGGTCGCCAGTTCATCCTTGATCCGATCCGAGAGTCCGTGCCAGAAAGCTGCTACCAGAGCTTGGTTGTTCCACTGAACCTCTGCAGCCAACGTCTGGAACTGGATGACATATTGTCCCATGCTTTGGGTACCTTGACGAAGTTGGATCAGGTCTGCCGAAGCTGATGTCGCACGACCAGGCTCGTCAAAGATCCGTCTGAAGGTTGACACGAAGTCTGTGTAGTTGTTAATCAGAGGGTCAGCACGTTCCCACAGAGGAGACACCCAACTCAGAGCAGATCCAGAGAGTAAGGAGATGATGTAGGCAACCTTGGATCTTGGCGTGGGGAAATTATGTGGCAATAACTCAAACTGTATTTCACATTGATTGAGAAACCCGCGACATAATTTAGGACTGCCATCATACTTGCTCGGCACGGGCAGATGCAGACGTGACACTGGAGCTGATGCAGCCGGCATAGAAGAACTCACAGCACTGGCAGGTGCTGGAGTAACAGGAACAGTAGGAGAGAGTACACTAGGCAGGGATTGCTGTAGTGTATCTAATCGGGAGGACATCCCTTGCAGGAATTGAAGCATCTGCTGCTGCGCAACCTCTTGACCATCCAGACGAGAGACCAGATTTTGCAAGGCCTCTGACCCCACACTCCGTCCACCATCCGAGTCCATCGATCCTGGACTTACTGTCAGATTGTGTTTGGGCTGTGTCCCCGGAGGGGGCGCTAGTGGGTCAGTGGAGGTAGATGGGAGAAAACGAGGAGGCTGGATAACGTTCCTGCGCATGAGCGCAATGGTATTTTATTTGGCAGATGATATAACACAGAATGGTAGCAGAAACAATAATAACAGATGAATAAAGTCAATCACTCAGTATGATAACTGAAAGTCTATGGCAATGGATGACAGATGACTTGAGAAAATAATATCCGGTAATATATAAACAGAAGAACAAGTGTTTGTGAAATGGTTCTGGTTTGGAAACCAGTGCAGGTTTTAAAACAGGAAACTTAGGCAGCAAGGTGTAGAATGGCAAACCTGAACAGAGGCAGGAGTCTGACTTCACAGTGCAGGTGATGAGGCACTGGCAGCAGCAAGCTGTATCACAGGTGGAGGAATGAAACACACCTGGAGTCAGTCTTCAACTGCAGGCTGAAGCACACAAGGTGGTGATGAGTGTGAAGCCTTATTTGCAGGTTGCAGGTATTGCTGGGCCTTGAAGTTCCACGGAGCTGTGCAGAGTAACCAGGAGTACAAGTTCTTAAGCAGAGAACCAGGAACACAGGAGGAACAGGAACAGATCCTTTCACATGGGTCGCTGGAGAGACACAAAGTCCAGGATGCCTGCAGACTGATCCTGCAGTCTCTTATGTACCCCATGGTGCACAGGGATTGGGTGAGTGAAGGAAGGTGGGTGCGGCCAAGCACCGGATTGGCCGCAGTATACTGGCTGTTTGCAGACTGTCATGGCGGCGCCCACGCCGCGGCCTAGCGGGGACGCGGCGCGCTACACGCCCGCTGTCTCAGGAGTGTTCCCAGGACCTTGATGATGTCCCATGGCAGGGGCATAGGTGACAGGTGACCGCAGGGAGCCAGGACGGAGTCCGCAGCGGCGGACGGATGTCAGCCTGGTAAGTCGATTCCTGACACGCCGGTAATAGCTTCCTGCATGCTGCCTTTGTTTGCTGAGAGTCTGTTTCCAGTCCTGCTGTATCCGGTCATTCCAGTCCTCAGAAGTCCGGTATTCGGGAGTTGTCATCTCATCCCAAGAGGTCGTTTGGTTCCCTGGAGTCCTGACTGATCACCGTTTTTTATCCAGTGGTGTTCGTGAGTTGCGGCTCTGCCGTGTGTTGCGGCTCAGCCGCTTTACCTTTTATATTTTGTGTTTGGAGCATTTGCGGAGGGTTCCGCTTCCACAAGTCCTCTCTGGTACTCGGCGGTGCCGGGTAGGAGAATTGGACAAGTGGATATTTTGGTTGTCCTTTTCCCTGGAGGTTTCTCCGCACATATTATAGTTTTGAGTTTGCTTAGCCCCTGGCCTGGTTGTTTAGTTAGAGGGCCTCTTGTTATCACCCTGTCTCGGGTTTCCCTTTGTCTCTCATTAAGACCGGGGGGCATCGAAGTTGGGCAGACATAATCCGCCCTTCAAACGCGGCTGCCAAGGGCTCAAGAAACCATAGTCTCGCAGGGGATTTCTGACAACACGGGTGAGACAACAGAGTTAGGGCGCCAGGGGCTATTTTCCTGTCCTGCTCCCTTCCCCAGCATTCCGTTCCAGTGCTCCGGTCCTTGCCATAAGATCTCCTCTGACCAGAGTGCTGGAATCATAACACAAGGGACACTCAGGTGATAGCTGTGGTCGCACTAGTAACACCGTGGGTGTTCCAGTCGGTCTATGTATTCCCTCCTCTTCCTCTCATACCCAAGGGCTGAGAATTGTAATAAAAGGAGGAGTGAGAACAATATTCTTTGCTCCGAATTGGCCAAGAAGGACTCGGTACCCGGAGCTGCAAGAAATGCTCTCAGAGGACTCAGGGCTTCTGCCTCTCAGACAGGACATGTTGCAACAGGGGCCCTGTCTGTTCCAAGACTTACCGCGGCTGCATTTGACGGCATGGCGGTTGAACGCCGGATCATAGTGGAAAAGGGCATTCCGGATGCAGTTATTCCTACGCTGATAAAGGCTAGGAAAGACGTGACAGCAAGACTTTTTCACTGTATATAGCGAAAATAGGTTGCTTGGTGTGAGGCCGGGAAGGCCCTACAGAGGAATTCCAGCGGGGTCGATTCCTGCACTTCCTACAGTCAGGAGTGACTATGGGCCTAAAATTAGGATCCATAAAGGTCAAGATTTCGGCCCTATCCATTTTCTCTCAAAAAGAACTGGCTTCACTGCCTGAAGTTCAGACGTTGTTCCGGGGGTGCTGCATATTCAGCCTCCTTTTGGGCCACCGGTGGCACCTTGGGATCTTAACGTTGTGTTGGATTTCCTGAAATCCCACTGGTTTGAGCCACTTAAGACCGTGGAGCTAAAATATATCACGTGGAAAGTGGTCATGCTATTGGCCTTAGCTTCGGCTAGGCGTGTGTCAGAATTGGCGGTTTTGTCATGTAAAAGCCCTTATCTGATCTTCCATATGGACAGGACAGAATTGAGGACTCGTCCCCAATTTCTCCCTAGGGTGGTATCATCGTTTCATTTGAACCAGCCTATTGTGGTGCCTGCGGCTACTAAGGACTTGGAGGATTCCAAGTTGCTGGACGTAGTCCGGGCTTTGAAAATTTATGTTTCCGGAACGGCGGGAGTCAGAAAGTCTGACTCGCTGTTTATTCTGTATGCAGCCAACAAGGTTGGCGCTCCTGCTTCGAAGCAGACTATTGCTCGCTGGATCTATAGCACAATTCAGCTGGTTCACTCTGCGGCTGGATTGCCGCATCCAAAATGGTGAAAGCCCATTCCACAAGGAAGGTGGGCTCTTCTTGGGCGGCTGCCCGAGGGGTCTCGGCTTTACAGCTTTGCCGAGCTGCTACTTGGTCGGGGTCAAACACGTTTGCTAAGTTCTACAAGTTTGATACCCTGGCTGAGGAGGACCTTGAGTTTGCTCATGCGGTGCTGCAGAGTCATCCGCACTCTCCCGCCCGTTTGGGAGCTTTGGTATAATCCCCATGGTCCTTGCGGAGTTCCCAGCATCCACTAGGACGTCAGAGAAAATAAGAATTTACTCACCGGTAATTCTATTTCTCGTAGTCCGTAGTGGATGCTGGGCGCCCGTCCCAAGTGCGGACTCTCTGCAATACATGTATATAGTTATTGCTTAACTAAAGGGTTATTGTTATGAGCCTTCCGTTAAATGAGGCTCAGTTGTTGTTCATACTGTTAACTGGGTATGGTTATCACAAGTTGTACAGTGTGATTGGTGTGGCTGGTATGAGTCTTACCCTGGATTCCAAATCCTTTCCTTGTTGTGTCAGCTATTCCGGGCACAGTTTCCCTAACTGAGGTCTGAAGGAGGGGCATAGAGGGAGGAGCCAGTGCACACCAGATAGTACCTAATCTTTCTTTTAGAGTGCCCAGTCTCCTGCGGAGCCCGTCTATTCCCCATGGTCCTTACGGAGTTCCCAGCATCCACTACGGACTACGAGAAATAGAATTACCGGTGAGTAAATTCTTATTATATATATCATACTTGCCTACCTGACCCTCTCCATGAGGGAGAAAATGCTCTGTTCCTGGACTTTCCTGGTAATGTATGATTGCCTTCACCTGTGGTGAAACATCTTTCTTATCAATTAACTAGCTCACCACAGGTGATGGCAATCATACATTACCAGGGAAAAAAATAAATAAATAATATATATATATATATATATATATATATATATATATATATATATATACTAAGACAAATAGCAGCGTCACTCCAGGACTTTGAAAAAAATCTTTGTGTGTTTATTGAATCACTGTTCCAACGTTTCGGGGTCCGTAACCCCTTTCACACCTTGACAAAGGGGTTACGGACCCCGAAACGTTGGAACAGTGATTCAATAAACACACAAGGATTATTTTCAAAGTCCTGGAGTGACGCTGCTATTTGTCTTAGTGTTACCTGATTTGGAGCGGAGGGCACCCAGGCAATTGCCGTTAAGGACCAGGAGTGCCGGGCATCAAACACCATTATATATATATATAATAAGAATTTACTTACCGATAATTCTATTTCTCGGAGTCCGTAGTGGATGCTGGGGTTCCTGAAAGGACCATGGGGAATAGCGGCTCCGCAGGAGACAGGGCACAAAAAGTAAAGCTTTAGGACCAGGTGGTGTGCACTGGCTCCTCCCCCTATGACCCTCCTCCAAGCCAGTTAGGTACTGTGCCCGGACGAGCGTACACAATAAGGGAGGAATTTTGAATCCCGGGTAAGACTCATACCAGCCACACCAATCACACCGTACAACTTGTGATCTAAACCCAGTTAACAGTATGATAACAGCGGAGCCTCTGAAAAGATGGCTCACAACAATAATAACCCGATTTTTGTAACTATGTACAAGTATTGCAGATAATCCGCACTTGGGATGGGCGCCCAGCATCCACTACGGACTCCGAGAAATAGAATTATCGGTAAGTAAATTCTTATTTTCTCTATCGTCCTAGTGGATGCTGGGGTTCCTGAAAGGACCATGGGGATTATACCAAAGCTCCCAAACGGGCGGGAGAGTGCGGATGACTCTGCAGCACCGAATGAGAGAACTCCAGGTCCTCTTTTGCCAGGATATCAAATTTGTAGAATTTTACAAACGTGTTCTCCCCTGACCACGTAGCTGCTCGGCAGAGTTGTAATGCCGAGACCTCTCGGGCAGCCGCCCAAGATGAGCCCACCTTCCTTGTGGAATGGGCCTTAACCGATTTAGACTGTGGCAGGCCTGCCTCAGAATGTGCAAGTTGAATTGTGTTACAAATCCAACGAGCAATCGACTGCTTAGAAGCAGGCGCACCCAACTTGTTGGGTGCATACAGTATAAACAGCGAGTCAGATTTTCTGACTCCAGCTGTCCTTGAACATATTTTCAGGGCCCTGACAACTTCTAGCAACTTGGAGTCCTCCAAGTCCCTAGTAGGTGCAAGGCACCACAATAAGCTGGTTCAGGTGAAACACTGACACCACCTTAGGGAGAGAACTGGGGACGAGTCCCCAGCTCTGCCCTGTCCGAATGGACAAACAGATATGGGCTTTTTTGAGAAAAAACCACCAATTTGACACTCGCCTGGTCCAGGCCAGGGCCAAGAGCATGGTCACTTTTTATGTGAGATGCTTCAAATCCACATATTTGACTGGTTTTAAACCAATGTGATTTGAGGAATCCCAGAACTACGTTGAGATCCCACAGTGCCACTGGAGGCACAAAAAAGGGGTTTGTATATGCAATACTCCCTTGACAAACTTCTGGACTTCAGGAACTGAAGCCAATTCTTTCTGGAAGAAAATTTACAGGGCCGAATTTGAACCTTAATGGACCCCAATTTGAGGCCCATAGACACTCCTGTTTGCAGGAAATGCAGGAAACGACCGAGTTGAAATTTCTTTGTGGGGCCTTCCTGGCCTCACACCACGCAACATATTTTCGCCACACGTGGTGATAATGTTGTGCGGTCACCTCCTTTCTGGCTTTGACCAGGGTAGGAATGACCTCTTCCGGAATGCCTTTTTTTTTCCTTAGGATACGGCTTTCCATCGCCATGCCGACAAACGCAGCTGCGGTAAGTCTTGGAACAGACATGGTACTTGCTGAAGCAAGTCCCTTCTTAGCGGCAGAGGCCATAAGACCTCTGTAAGCATCTCTTGAAGTTCCGGGTACCAAGTCCTTCTTGGCCAATCCGGAGCCATGAGTATAGTTCTTACTCCTCTACGTCTTATAATTCTCAGCACCTTAGGTATGAGAAGCAGAGGAGGGAACACATACACCGACTGGTACACCCACGGTGTTACCAGAACGTCCACATCTATTGCCTGAGGGTCTCTTGACCTGGCGCAATACCTGTCCCGTTTTTTTTTTTTTTTTTTTTTTTTGGACGGGACGCCATCATGTCCACCTTTGGTATTTCCCAACGGTTTACAATCATGTGGAAAAAACTTCTCAATGAAGTTTCCACTCTCCCGGGTGGAGGTCGTGCTGAGGAAGTCTGCTTCCCAGTTTCCATTCCCGGGATGAAAAACTGCTGACAGTGTTATCACATGATTTTCCGCCCAGCGAAAAGTCCTTGCAGTTTCTGCCATTGCCCTCCTGCTTCTTGTGTCGCCCTGTCTGTTTACGTGGGCGACTGCCGTGATGTTTTTTTCCCACTGGATCAATACCGGCTGACCTTGAAGCAGAGGTCTTGCTAAGCTTAGAGCATTATAAATTTACCCTTAGCTCCAGTATATTTATGTGGAGAAAAGTCTCCATACTTGATCACACTCCCTGGAAATTTTTCCCTTGTGTGACTGCTCCCCAGCCTCTCAGGCTGGGCTCCGTGGTTACCAGCATCCAATCCTGAATGCCGAATCTGCGGCCCTCTAGAAGATGAGCACTCTATAACCACCACAGGAGAGACACCCTTGTCCTTGGATATTGGGTTATCCGCTGATGCATCTGAAGATGCGATCCGGACCATTTGTCCAGCAGATCCCACTGAAAAGTTCTTACGTGAAATCTGCCGAATGGAATTGCTTCGTAGGAAGCCACCATTTTTACCAGGACCCTTGTGCAATGATGCACTGTTTTTAGGAGGTTCCTGACTTGCTCGGATAACTCCCTGGCTTTCTCTTCCGGGAGAAACACCTTTTTCTGGACTGTGTCCAGAATCATCCCTAGGCACAGCAGACGTGTCGTCGGGATCAGCTGCGATTTTGGAATATTTAGAATCCACCCGTGCTGATTGTAGCAGTATCCGAGATAGTGCTACTCCGACCTCCAACTGTTCCCTGGACTATGCCCCTATCAGGAGATCGCCCAAGTAAGGGATAATTAAGACGCCTTTTCTTCGAAGAAGAATCATCAATTCGGCCATTACCTTGGTAAAGACCCCGGGGTGCCGTGGACAATCCAAACGGCAGCGTCTGAAACTGATAGTGACAGTTCTGCACCACGAACCTGAGGTACCCTTAGTGAGAAGGGCAAATTTGGGACATAGAGGTAAGCATCCCTGATGTCCCGGGACACTATATAGTCCCCTTCTTCCTGGTTCGTTTTCACTGCTCTGAGTGACTTCATCTTAATTTGAACCTTTGTAAGTGTTCAAAAAAATTTTTTAGAATAAGTCTCACCTAGCCTTCTGGCTTCAGTACCACAATATAGTGTGGAATAATACCCCTTTTCTGTAGTAGGAGGGGTAATTTAATTATCACCTGCTGGGAATACAGCTTGTGAATTTTTTCCCATACTACCTCCTTGTCGGAGGGAGACTTGGTAAAGCAGACTTCAGGAGCCTGCGAAGGGGAAACGTCTCGACATTCCCATCTGTACCCCCGGGATACTACTTGTAGGATCCAGGGGTCCTGTACGGTCTCAGCGCCATGCTGAGAACTTGTCAGACGCGGTGGAACGCTTCTGTTCCTGGGAATGGGCTGCCTGCTGCAGTCTTCTTCCCTTTCCTCTATCCCTGGGCAGATATGATCTTATAGGGACGAGAGGACTGAGGCTGAAAAGACGGTGTCTTTTTCTGCAGAGATGTGACTTAGGGTAAAAAACGGTGGATTTTCCAGCAGTTGCCGTGACCACCAGGTCCGATGGACCGACCCCAAACAAGTCCTCTTCCTTTATACGGCCATACTGTGCCGTTTGGAATCTGCATCACCTGACCACTGTCGTGTCCATAACATCTTCTGGCAGTTATGGACATCGCGTTTATTCATGATGCCAGAGTGCAAATATCCCTCTGTGCATCTCGCATATATATAAATGCTCTATAGTCAATAAAATACTGTCCCTGTCAAGGGTATCAATATTTTCAGTCAGGGAATCCGACCAAGCCACCCTAGCTCTGCACATCCAGGCTGAGGCGATCGCTGGCCGCAGTATAACACCAGTATGTGTGTATATACTTTTTATTATATTTTCCAGCCTTGTCAGCTGGTCCTTGAGGACGGCCCTATCTATAGACGGTACCGCCACTTGTTTTGATAAGCGTGTGAGCGCCTTATCCACCTTAAGGGGTGTTTCCCAACGCGCCCTAACTTCTGGCGGGAAAGGGTATACCGCCCATAATTTTCTATCGGGGGGAACCCACGCATCATCACACACTTTATTTAATTTATCTGATTCAGGAAAAACTATGGTAGTTTTTTCACATCCCACATAATACCCTCTTTTGTGGTACTTGTAGTATCAGAAATACGTAACACCTCCTTCATTGCCTTTAACGTGTGGCCCTAATAAGGAATACGTTTGTTTATTCACCGTCGACACTGGATTCAGTGTCCCTGTCTGTGTCTGTGTCGACCGACTAAAGTAAACGGGCGTTTTAAAACCCTTGACGGTGTTTTTGAGACGTCTGGACCGTACTAATTGTTTGTCGGCCGTCTCATGTCGTCAACCGACTTTGCAGCGTGTTGACATTATCACGTAATTTCCTAAATAAGCCATCCATTCCGGTGTCGACTCCCTAGAGAGTGACATCACCATTACAGGCAATTGCTCCGCCTCCTCACCAACATCGTCCTCCTACCTGTCGACACACACGTACCGACACACAGCACACACACAGGGAATGCTCTGATAGAGGACAGGACCCACTAGCCCTTTGGAGAGACAGAGGGAGAGTTTGCCAGCACACACCAAAAACGCTATAATTATATAGGGACAACCTTATATAAGTGTTTTCCCTTATAGCATCTTAATATATATATAAGCATATCGCCAAATTAGTGCCCCCCCTCTCTGTTTTAACCCTGTTTCTGTAGTGCAGTGCAGGGGAGAGCCTGGGAGCCTTCCCTCCAGCCTTTCTGTGAGGGAAAATGGCGCTGTGTGCTGAGGAGATAGGCCCCGCCCCTTTTTCGGCGGCCTCGTCTCCCGCTCTTAACGGATTCTGGCAGGGGTTAAATATCTCCATATAGCCTCCGGAGGCTATATGTGAGGTATTTTTAGCCAAAATAGGTATTCATTTGCCTCCCAGGGCGCCCCCCTCCCAGCGCCCTGCACCCTCAGTGACTGCCGTGTGAAGTGTGCTGAGAGGAAAATGGCGCACAGCTGCAGTGCTGTGCGCTACCTTTAGAAGACTGAGGAGTCTTCTGCCGCCGATTCTGGACCTCTTCTTACTTCAGCATCTGCAAGGGGGCCGGCGGCAAGGCTCCGGTGACCATCCAGGCTGTACCTGTGATCGTCCCTCTGGAGCTGATGTCCAGTAGCCAAGAAGCCAATCCATCCTGCACGCAGGTGAGTTCACTTCTTCTCCCCTAAGTCCCTCGTTGCAGTGATCCTGTTGCCAGCAGGACTCACTGTAAAATAAAAAACCTAAGCTAAACTTTCCTAAGCAGCTCTTTAGGAGAGCCACCTAGATTGCACCCTTCTCGGCCGGGCACAAAAATCTAACTGGCTTGGAGGAGGGTCATAGGGGGAGGAGCCAGTGCACACCACCTGGTCCTAAAGCTTTACTTTTTGTGCCCTGTCTCCTGCGGAGCCGCTATTCCCCATGGTCCTTTCAGGAACCCCAGCATCCACTAGGACGATAGAGAAATATATATATATATATATATATATATATATATATACACACACACATATTCTAGCAGGTGAGGAAGCTGTACCATTACATGCACGTCTGTAAGGCATACCATGAACACAACATATGCAGGTAATCTGGCTCCTCTGCTTGTACTCAGACTGAATAGAACAAGACACGGACTGCAGCAACACGTTTCGTCCATGACACATTATTAGGTAAGTACACCCCCTTCCTTGTCGAAACAAGACCCAGGCGGTGCGCATGCACGCAGATGGACTGACCCGGCAACCTAGGGGTGACTGCCATCTCTGTTTCACCAGCTCACTGCCTGTCACTCATTGTATTAGCATACAGAGGGGGGACTGGCAAGCACAATCGCTGGGAGGTGCGGCCACTCACACGTGAAAGGCTTTCAAAAATAGCTACATGACATCCGTCGAGATAGATTTGTTTGGCTAGCGCAGGGGGAGTTACTACGAACACAGAACTTCGGTTGTTGTGGCCTTCCTATCAAAAAAAGAACAAAATACAGCCCTGTATAGTTATTTATTGTCTGATGTCATGCTGATCACAATATCTACAGACGCGCTTTTATTATTAATACACTAGATGTACATTTAGTATAGAGAAACGCACGTAGACCCGGACTATTGACACATAAACAAAACAGAAACAAGTGAACTGTGTATCACAATTCCGGAACATTTGTAGCCAGCTGCATCAGAGTGGCCCGGCAGGATAAAAATAGCACAGGATGCCAGTACGAGAGCAGATTGATGGGAGGAGGAGGGGAGCAGATGAGGAGGGGAGGGGGTGGCAGCATGTTGAGTAAAAGGGGAGGGGTAGTAAGGTAACAAGAAGAGACTGAAGGTTGGCAAAGAGAGAGGGCGGTGCACTCTTTCTGACAGATCGAGAGGACGAATACAGGCGGAGAGACTAGCAGTGGGAGGAATCAGGTAGTAGGAACTGGGAGGGGTACTATTACATGAGGTGGGAGGGGTATTATTATTACACGAGGTGGGAGGTGTATTATTATTACATGAGGTGGGAGGGGTGTGTCAACAGGGAGAGCGGAGAGGGAACCGATTATCAAAGGGAAAGAAGAAGCATCTGTAGTAGGAGCTACAGGAGGGGGCATGGTGAATGCCTGCACTGACGCTGCCAGATCGGGAGTCACATCCACTGAACATCATCTGGGAGAGCTTAATTCCGGGGTCACCGATCCACACTTGCAGAGGAAATAATGTTCCTAGTCGCCGCTTACACGATGACCTGCACTTGTTAACATATACACCCCATGTGCAGCTTCTCCATCAATTGTGCCCAGCACAATAATTAGTTTATGCTTCCACTTCCTGACGGATGTTAATATAGCTTGTAACAGAATAAATATTGTTGAGACTGTATGGATGTGGAAAGTAACAAATAGACATCAGGGTCTTCGAGGAAGGAGGCTGAGGAGGTATCCGGGCAGCTGTCACTAGTCATGGATTGCAGCTTGGTGAGAAGCCTCATCAACAGATATGTAAGTCAAGTGTTGTTTACTATATCTTTGTTTATTTGTATTATCACTATGCAGTTTGGTATGGAAGCACCTTATCTTGCGTTGGATTACATAAGCCTAGGTTATCTGTACTGGAAGGTGTTAGTAGTAGGTGTGGAGACTGCACACAGATTAGATAGCAACGCTAACTTTTATTTAGGTCTACATGCATTTGGTGACCATACACATATTATCTACCAAATGATGCAGCAGTAAAGATGTTTCAATAAACTTGGATATTTATTTCAGTGAAGGAATGCACCCTGTGCTTTTCAACGGATTACACATGGTTGAGTATATTTTTATATTTTATCCATTGCGGAAAACATAAAATATTACCTTCTCATTAAAGCCAGAGTACAATTGAATAATTAAAAATGTACTAAAAGTTTAAAATGTGACACCCCCAGGCAATTGTATCTGTGCTGGCAGGTGTACGTGAAATCTAAGCAAGCAAAAACATGTACAAAAATGCATAACATTCAGAAAAAGTGACACCCCACAGAACTCTAGAAGATGCTCACAGTGAATATTTTTTGTATTTTATCTTTCTTTTTACTGATGTTTTAAATATATTCCCTGCCTTCTAATTATCATGGCTGCAGAATAAACTATGTATTGCATCACTTAAATATGGACCACCACTAGTTTTTTTTTTTTTTTTGTAAATTAGGCATGTATTGTATAAAGAAACTGGTTAAATGCTGTAGCTACTGGATTGGAGCCAGATAAGGATTTCAAAGTTTTAGTAAATTCCAGCTGAATCATAACACACCCTAGTGCCATATTATCTGATTTCATTTTAACCTTGCAAACTTTCCCATTCATTCCACACAATAAGCTCTTGTTTCTGAATATTGTGCCCATACGTAATAAGATGTGACAGCTCACAAGGTCTTTAGAAGCTCATGACTTTTATTAAAATAAGTGTTCTGTTTTTTTCATTCCCTAAGAACGGTGTATTGATGATGATTGAATATTTTGTTTTGACCCAGTTGTTTAAGCTAAGGATATTTATGATCATTTAGTATATCTTCTATAGTTATTAAAAGAATAAATAAAATCTGAGAAATTTTTAGGCCCTTTAATCCACTTATGTAAAAAAGTAAATCATGCCCTCACTAACATTTTAGAGTTCGTATGGGAATAGAACCTATTGGATCTTATGGCCCCAGACCAACTTGCTTTCATAGTTTGTGCAGAGTTTGTATATTCTCCCCATACTTGCGTGGGCAGAGGCGTCACCAGGTGTGGTGACACCCGGTGCGCACCCCTGATGTACTGCCGCGATCGCGGCAAAAAGGGGCGTGGCCTTTACAGCTAGGGGCGTGGCTTAGCGGGGATACTGGTATCGTCACTCTGGGGGCGTGCACAGCATCTCCGGAGATGCTGGGCTTCCCCCAGAGACGGTCTCAGTGTGCTGTCGGCTCCTCTGCTATGACAGGAGCCGGGTGCTGTAGCGGAATTTCACACTGCAGCACCTGGCTCCTGTCACTACGGAGGAGCTGACATTTGGTGTCACCCCCTCCAGGTGTCACACCCGGGTGCGGGCCGCACCCCCCGCACCCGCCTTGTGACGCCACTGTGCGTGGGTTTCCTCCGGGTTCTCCGGTTTCCTTTCCTCCCACAATCCAAAAATATACTGGTAGCTTAATTGGCTCCCAACAAAATTAACCCTAGCGTGAATGTGTGTACATGTGATAGGGAATATAGATTGTAAGCTCCAGTGGGGCAGGGACTGATGTGAATGTGAAAATATTCTCTGTAAAGTGCTGCGGAATATGTGTGCGCTATATAAATAGCTGGTAATAAATAATAGTTTGGATGGGTGGAAGTACAGCATGACTCTCGCTATTTATGTGCAGTCACTGCAGGGATATGTAGTCATGTAGTGGAGTTAGCCACCCCACCATCACCATAACTGAATGTATTTGGTACCATTACATGACAAACGTAGTTGTATTTGACAATCTGAGCAATGTACATGGCATTTTCAGGATGCTAATTATACATTCAGTGAGCTTGTTATAGTGACACAGTTACAGTAAAAATGCAATTAAAAGTTGTTAAGTAGTATGTACATACATAGGAACTCTCCTTTTGTAATTTTTATGTACCAGGGTTCCTAAAAGGTGTATATGAACAATGAACGGCTCATTATATTCTTGTAGTTTTCTATATTTTCTTGTTTGGTGCTGGAGTTAAATTACCAGGCTAGCTCAGACTGAATAATAGAGCAATGGTTATATATTACAAAGTGGTTATTTATGGTAACTCTGCAAATTTTAAATCAATATTCCGCTAGCATTAAAAATAACTTGATGCAGAGGTATGATTATAGCCAAAGAACATCATTTTTATCTGCGGCATTTATTACTGGCGTCCTAGAAACAGGATTCATTTTTTTTTACCAATATGCTATTATTAGTGTTCGCTGCATTGCATACAATTGGATTGGAGTCTATTGCTAGCACTGTACTGAATCGCCAATGGACTGGTGAAACAGAGGACTTTGTTTGTTTGTTTGTTTGTTTGTATGTTTGTTTCCTCAAAAATGTATCAAGCAGTTAAAGGTCAACTTAGAATTTGTTTTTGTGTTTCTCTAGTCCCCCCAACTAGCATGAACATATGGTCATTCAGCTAAATGCACCCTTCCAATTCCCAAAGTGCTCACCCCTGCTTTGGCAGCAGTCGGTTTTCCAGGAACCTATACAATAATGGTGTCCATACAGAACAATCTGGTTGATTTACCATGACCAATGACGAAACAGATCAGTTAACAACAATTTAATTACACACATGGGTGACAAAATGTTGTAGCTGTGCTTGTTCATTCATTAGAATGAACAACATGTAAGCATGGACGATTAAACTTTCAAGTTGAACAGTGGTACCACACACTAATTAACAAATTCAAACCCTTCTATTTACTGCATATACAATCATTTTAGAGCTCATTGGTTGCCTTAATTGGCCAGTCAAAATTGCTTGTGTGCTCCATCCCTAGGTAGTTTACATGGGTGTAGTACTGGTGACCGGCGGTCTCCTGACCGCCGGTCACCTTACCGACGCCGGGATCCCGGCAGCATACCGACGCCGGGATCCCGGCGGGGAGGGGCGAGTGCAGCAAGCCCCTTGCGGGCTCGCTGCGGGCTCGGTGGCGACCTGCGGTCGCCACGGTTCTATACCCACTCTATGGGTGTCGTGGACTATGTGGGTTAAGCAATTTGCTTTTATTACACTCTAAATATTATGTGATAGTATAATTCTGTGACATGCAGCTGGCATCCCTAAAACAAGAAGAAGTATTTTTTTTTGCACAAACATTTTTTTTTTTTTTTATTATGCAAATGGTACTGACTTCTGCATAAAACCTATGCTGAGTCTTCCAGTTACTGGCAAGCACAGACTGCTTAATGAACAACCTCATGTCTATGTGCAGAATTACTACTTATGACTGCTTTGATGTCACCAACAAGTGAGTATACCCAGAACACACTTCTTAATGCATTGCTTATTTTCTTTTTTTAAGCTTCACCTTTGCTATTCACTATCTATTATTCTGTATCATTGGTCAAAGATGTTTAATTTAGGACTCTAAACTGTTCTGCTGTTTTCTGCATTGGGTATAACTATGCTTAAAGAACTGATGTGTGTCGTATCTGTGCAAGTAAAATAAACTTGGGGATTTAAACACAACAGGAAGTCAAGAACAAAAGCAAGATATTTAGAAGTTGCAGGAGGATATTAGTCATCTTTCATTTAAATTCCCCTTGCAAAAGATTTCACCACAATCACAGTTGAGGTTTCCCTGACCTACCTGGATTTTTATTAAAGAAGAGGTTGGTGGAAAAGACTGGTGTAGTGAGTATGTGTGGATGACCTTACAACAATACAATGGGCCTAATTCAGAGTTGATCGCAGTAGCAAATTTGTTAGCAGTTGGGCAAAACCACGTGCACTGCAGGGGAGGCAGATATAACATTTGCAGAGAGAGTTAGATTTAGGTGGGTTATTTTGTTTCTATGCAGGGTAAATACTGGCTGCTTTATTTTTACACTGCAATTTAGATTTCAGTTTGAACACACCCCACCCAAATCTAACTCTCTCTGCACATGTTATATCTGCTCCCCCTGCAGTGCACGTGGTTTTGCCCAACTGCTAACAAATTTGCTGCTGCGATCAACTCTGAATTAGGCCCATTGTATTGTTGTAAGGTCATCCACACATACTCACTACACCAGTCTTTTCCACCAACCTCTTCTTTAATAAAAATCCAGGTAGGTCAGGGAAACCTCAACTGTGATTGTGGTGAAATCTTTTGCATGCTGTCTATTCAAGTCCTGCACAAAGGATCTGATTCATGTTTGAAAAAGCAAGCAACTGGGCAAAACTATGTGCAGAGAGCTGTAGATTTGGGTGGGGTGTGTTCAAAGTGAACTCTAAATTGCTGTGTAAAAATAAAGTTGTCTAACATTTGTGGGCTACATGCAAAAGCAACCAGAATTTAATCTGCACAGAAAAAATATAAATGTATTTGCTACTCTTGCATAGCAATATGGTTTATTCCAGACACTAGCTTTTTTTGATTTACTTAAAAACATGAATCAGGCTCATAGTTATGGTGGCCAATCCCGGGATCAGGATTGGCGGGATCCTGGGATTTAAGGCAAAAATTGGCCAGGATTCAATCCCGGGATTGGAGCTGACCATTTTCAGGGAGTGTCTGGAAAAAACAAAGGCATGTCCAAGTGTTTAAAGGGAGGTTGTCTGATGTCAAATCTGGCCCTAAACAGGCTGATGTGATCGCAACGGCTGAGTAAGTCCTGGGCTGTGCAGAGACTGCACAAAATCAGTTTGTGCAGCTCTGCTACATATGTGATCACATACTTGTATAGCGAAAATACACTCCCCGTGTAGGCGGCGACTATCTGAACGCAGGACAGCAAAAATCACCTCCAAGCTATCAGATCTGAATTACCCCCATAGTCCCTCCTCCCACTCAGTAGCTGCTCTTGCCATGGGAAAGCAGGCTTTTTGCCTGGGGCTCCGCTACCCTGAGGGTGCCGCCACCGTGGAAAGAGCCTCTACTAATCCACGCTCCCCAGCCCCTGGCTGCAGCGAGCGCCGTGTGCGCCCGCTCCAGCCGGCTTCGCTGACTGACGCTAGAGGTCAAAATTGACCTCTAGTTTCAGTGCGGTGCTGCTATGAGAGAGACGTCATGACGTCTCTCCCATAGAGAGGAGTCAGTGCCCGGAGACAGCAGCGGTCCGGAAGCAGGAGTGAGACTGGTAAGTATTCTGTGGGGTGTTTTTTTGTTTTTTTTAGGGTTTGAAAGCGGCGCTACTACAGGGGGCACTACTACCGGGGGCACAGCTACTGTGGGCAGATCTACAGGGGGCACTGCTACTGGGGGCAAATCAACTGGGGGCACTGCTACAGGAGGCACAACTACAGGGTGCACTGCTACATGGGGAACAGCTGCTGGGGGCACAAGTGCTGGGGGCACAACTACAGGGGGAACCGCTACTGGGGGAAAATTAACTGGTGCACAGCTACAGCGAGGCACAAGTACAGGGGGTTAACTGTGGGCACGCCCCTTCCCTATTAAGAAGCCACGCCCCTGTTTTGGGGGGCGCGCCCTCGGCGTGCACCAACTGTATTTTACCTGGAGAGGGGGGAAGGGGGCCCCACAGGAAACTTTCGCCCTCGGCGCCACAAGGTCTGGAACCGGCCCTGCTCCCACTATGTTATTCATGGGCACCTCCAGTGATGTTCCCCCGCGCTGCTGCTACAATGGGCACAGAGCAGTGGTAAGCATGGGCCAGGGGAATTCTGCCTTAAGGGGGCAGTGCTAATTCATTTCAAAGGGACAAAGGAGGGCATTTTATGCTATAGCAATAACTGCTGCAGCCGGGACTTGAGCCTGGACTCGAGAGTGTACACCTTCTGTCTCCTCTCTTTGCTACTAATTGGCCAATCCCACACTGTAAGTTGTGGGGGGGGGGAATTGGTAACCCTGATTGCAGCTGTGATGGTTGAGCCTATTTGCCCTTCGCCTTAAGGACCTGGTCCCTCCCTGGGCACACTTAATAGCTCCCCTCCTTCCACCCTGGGCACACTAAGCAGCTGCCCCCCTCCCTCCCTGGACACAATTAGCAGCTCCCCTCCCTCCCTGGACACAATTAGCAGCTCCCACCCCCTTCCTGGGCATGTTTAGCACACATGCACCCCTTGCCAGGCAGGTCCTGCTGCCACCTGCCAACCATACATGTATCAAATTAGTCTTACTCTCAGCCAGCCGGAGAGCCATTAGATCCTTTTGTGAGGTCCCACTGCCATCTGCCAGTTATATAGCGTGGACGTCCTGTGGCCATAGTACTGTAGGAACCCATTCAGTCACCACTTACCACTGGAGTGAAAGTGCATTCAAACTTCCTGCAGCCACGTGCTTCCTTTGGCTCGCCCCCAACTCTGTCCAGTGCCTGACGTCGACTAGGTCCTTCTGGGAGGGAAAGGGAATGTAGTCGCTACAGTGGTGAAAGGCAATCACTGTGTCATTACCCGTTTGCCACGTCTATTGATGGGCGAGACATCGTGGCAGCTTTCTCGGCGCATAATCAGTGAGTGACTTACTGTCTCCTTTAAATCAGGCAGCCTGGTAAGGTGGGCCGGCACAGGCACAATGCGTTCCGCCTCCAAATACAATAGGAAAAAAAATTCCGTTCCGTCCCGTTCCAGTTCACTTTAACACCTGGCAAAGAGGGAACTTCATCCTCCAGTGGCCATTTCTGTTCATGTACACTTCCACTGCCAACAGTGTAAACTTTCACCACTAGCAATTAGAGGTTAAAGTGTAGATGAGATTTGCAGGCATGCAAAACAATTGAATTCCACCCACTTTGTCTAGTTTTGCAGACTTTCAAGATACATAGCTTACTGGATGGATGATGATGTGATATATAAGCTAATAATGTTTTCTCACATGTATTACGCTCCTGATATGGGTGACAGGGTTACACTATGGTAAACTAATGGCTTTTCCTAGATGACCACCTTCACCCGAGCCGCCTCTATATTTCCGTTAGACAGGCATTTCACTAGGAGTCAACTTGGAGATACCCCTAAGGACTATATATAGCAGAGAGTTGGTGAACCTTAATCCACCACCACCACCACCCTTTTCATTCAATACTATAGTACAAAAAGACACTGATTCGAAATAGAATTAACCCAAAAAGTGTGTTGGGGATTTTATTAAAATTAAATGGTAAGAATAGGACTTTCAAATAAAGTGTGCAGGGAGAAGCAGTGGGTGGCAGAGACAGGCACAGAGTGACAGGGAGAGGGAGACCAATAATATTGTGCATCAAGTATTCAACATCAACTCTTTCCCAATGTATAGATTTTTACTTGCAACCCCTTGTAGAGAAGAAAATAATCTAATTTTAAGGAAACAAGGGATATTCTTAATCACTTTAAACACAATACAGTGGGAGGAAGGGTTGTTTTTGGTGACTGCAGATGCCAGTTCCCAATATCAAACATGAATAAGGACTTCAGTCCATTACAGTAGCCATAGCAGGTTCTTAACTTGACCTCCTTTTGACCAGAATTTTTGGTTAAAGGAATCCATTTCAACCTACATAATAATATATTATTTTTTTTTTATTATTCTAGGAAGATTTATTTTCTTAAAAGACTGGCACAGCTATGGGCACTAGGTTTGCCCCAAGCAATGCCAATATATGTATTAGCAATGGAGCATATTATGGAACAATAATCCATATGGGGCGAACCTATTGTCCTGCATAAGATACGTATACTGTGTATTTCTCATTTGGAAGAGAAACCTTGATTCCTCAAATGAATCTTCAACCTTTTTAAATAATGATGATTGGAATATAGTATTCATGTCAGAAATAAGAACCACTGAAATTCAACTTTTTAGATATCACTATCGATATAGTTTATTATAAAATACAGACAAGGAATTTTGTTAAATCCACAGAATTTATAGCAAGTCGGCAAGCTGCCATCACCATCCATCCAAGTGGACAATTAAAATTACTTAAAAGAAACTCTACTAATAATGATATTAGTTGAACAAGCCCAGGAGATGAAAGAAAGTTGTTGTTGTTGTTGTGTGTGTTTTTTTGTTTTTGTTTTTTTTTTAGCATGTGGGTAAAAAAAAAAAAAAAGTGGTAGAGAAAGCAATTGAAGAAGCACTCAGACAAATAGGGTAGAGTTATTAACTACGCAACGAAGAAAGACTGTCCAACAAAAGAAAGTTAAAAGTTTAAATGGGTATTCATTATGAATTTTATTTCACAACACATACCTCCCAACTGCCATCGATGGAAGGGGGATGGGGGGGGGGTTCAGTTGGGAGGTTCCTGTCAGTTACTGCTCTGCCTAGCAGAGCAGCAGGGAATAGAAGCTGTGCGTATGCACATAGCATCTAGTCCCAGGATTTGGCCGGGCAGGGAATCCTTCCTTTGCACCTCAAGTCAATAAACATTAGCCTATTCTTTTGAGGGATCCAGTTATAGGTCCAAAGATTCCTTGAAATCCTTCTTATATCTATAGAAAAGCCCCTAACCTGAGTAATGAATAAATTACTTCTGCAGATATAGCAATTGTTATAAGGAAGAACAGTCTCCAGAAAATAGATCAAATAGAAATAAATTAAAATGTTACTCTGTTTTTTTCTTTTTTTGTTTTGTTTTTTTTATTCATTTTTTTTTTAATTACATGTAATTCAAGAGATGTCATCTATACAGTAGAATGCACATCTGTAAAATGTTATATAGGCCGTAAGTTGAGACCCTCACAAAGTTTGCATAGGAGAGCACTTTAAAAATATTACAAAGTATTTCAAAAGCCATGCATTGTGTATGCATCTTAAAAATGTTTGTAACTGCTTAATCTTGGAGATAAATCTTTATTTTGTTGGATCAAAGCGGTTTAGAAACGATCAAGAGGGCGTGATTTTTGAAGAGTGTTAGCTAAAACCGAAATGAAAATGATTTATTGTTATAGCATTTTACTACCTACTGATTTAAATAATAATTTTGCGCATTTACTGGCATTTATAGATCTTTGATGCTATTTTTTTTAATGTTTTTAGTGCACATAATAATAAATCAACTATAGTGGTGCCGCTATCAATGATAGCGCCTCTGCACATTACTGCCAATAACTAATGCAACCTGCCACTTTATTGGGAATAATACATGGTGTTTTGAAACCGGAAAAACGCAGCTCATACCCATGTACTGTGTCACTTCCGGTATGTATGGAACGCTGTGCCCTTTCTGTATAGAGACTGGCTTTGGGTTGAAGGGGATGTAGTCACATTGCTAGAAGTCGGGATCCTGGCGGTCAGGATACTGTCGCCGGAATCCCGACCACTGACAATACCGCCAGCCGAAATCCCGGCTAACGGGCTATTCTCACTCGTGTGTGTCCACGACAACGCAAAAGGCTTTGTTGCGCTCGCCCCCCTGCCACCATTCTAGCGCTCGGGATTCCGGCATCTGTACGCCGTAACAACGGCTCTGATGGCATGAAAAGGGGACCAATGAGGCAGGCACCATGACATAATTGGGGAGCTACTTTTTAATATATACAATGGTTAAATGTGGAATCTTAGTTAGTGGACATTATATATAAAGGATAGGACTTTTTTTAACATACAGTATGTCAAGAAGGGTTGTGAACACATTGACGGGTGCCAGGATCCCAGCAGTCAGCATACCGACCCGGGATCCCAGCAGCAGAATGCCGGGGGGGGGGGGTCGAGCGCAACAAAGCCCCTTGCGTGCTCGGTGGCTCGCTGCGCTCGAGTGGAAATAGACCCTGTGGGTCGGCATTCCGTCAGCCGCCATTTTTAGTGTTTGGGATTCCGGCGTCTGCATTGTGACCGCTTGGATCGCAAGCGCTGGTCACATGACCGCATCCCTATCAAGAATTATACTATTTGAAATGTATGAAAATATGGCTGTTCAACTGTAAATATATACAGTAAGAAGCTGATTTGCCAGAACTGGTTTACAAGCTTCTTCTCCCCTTGAAAAAGAACACTTGCTGGTCGAAACATGTTTATGGAGGAGCTGATCTGACATCTTAAAAGTTTGGAGCAATGCTAAGAATCCTGACAGTTGGTGTACCTGGGTATTTACATCTATAACCACAGCTGATATTGAGGCTGTGGTCTCAAAACCATTTGGTAGTTGTTAAATTTTTATTGTGTTTTGAAGTCCCCTTTTTTTTTAATTTTTATGTGGATGTATTTTATTTGGTTAAATCTACATTACTCTATTCCATTTTTTTTATTCCATATGTCGAATAGAAGTGACATACAGACCAGTACATCAACGTATGAAAACTCTTACAGGAATATAAAGGACTGAGGGTCTCATTTAGACCTGGACGCCTCCATGTGGGCAATCCAGGTGGTCTGCGCACAATGGCTGGTGCGAATGCGCGACCTTACACAGTGTGGCCGCATCCCTGAAGTACTGTGATTTGACAGGTGGGAGCGAAGTCACGGCATTGCGGGGGCGGTTAGGGAAAATGTGGGTGGACCAGGACCATTTACGGTGCGGCTGCATGATGTCACATGCAGCCGCTTTGGAAAAAAATAGCCATTGACCGCGCAACCAGGCTGTGCCGCCAGTAGTCGCTCTTAGACTTGATGCCTCTGTAATATAATTGCGGATGCATCGGGGGGCAGCCTCACACATGCTGGGCGGCCACCAGCATGTGCAGAGATGAATGCAGATCTTGCTGTGTATGCAGCGATCTGCGTTCATTTCTGAATAACCCCCTGAAACCAGGGACTACTCTCATTATCCATATAAAAAGGGACTTATTACTATATTCCTTCATTGTATTTGAGCACCTATATGAATTCTTTCGCACAGTTAAGTTATGGTAAACTTTCCTTGACCAGTCTCTCGTGACTAGTGCTGCATACAGTGAGAGCTATGCACTATGGCTCTTATGTTGCTACCTCATTTCTGATAAGTTCTCAAATGATTGGTACAGACACCCGGCCTCTGCTCGGGATCAGTACTAAATGCCGCCGGCCGGAATCCCGGCGGTCGAAATACCGAAGCCGGAATCCCGACCACACAATCCCGACAGGGGTGGCGAGTGGAACGCAGCCCCTTGCGGGCTCGCCACGCTGCGGGCATGGTGCCATGCTACGCTCGGCACACTATTATATTCTCCCTCTATGGGTGTCGTGGACACCCACGGAGGGAGAATATGTCGGGTTTGTGGCGGACGGGAATCCGGCGTCGGTATTTCGACCGCCGGGATTCCGGCCGGCGGCATCTTGACCGCATCCCCTCTGCTCCTCTGTGTCAAATCTGTAGTGAATGATATGCATTTGGAGCACCTCCTAGGTGTGCATGCGCACGGTATCTGAGCAGTGCGGGGATGAGAGGAAGGGGCTGCCCAGCTGCTTGGGGAGCGCTGGGCACACCCCCAAAACATAAAAAAACGGGGATCATAGTGCGATGCCCCACCTCTTCTCCCATGGTCCCATCCCTTTTTTGGCCGGCATGCGGCATGTCCTGCGTTGGAACTGACAAAAGTTGGGAGTTATGCATCAGTGTGGGACACAAGCTCCACGCAGAGACTGCATCCTGCCACAGCTTTGCCTGGTAAGCTTTGGACCCCACGGTGTGCACTGTGGGAGGTGTGGGGTTACTGCTCTGCAACTATCAGCTGTTGCAGAACAGCAGTCTCAGTGCCGATCTCCCTGGCCGGGTCTCCACTCACCCTCTCAGAGATGGTAAAAGGTTTTTTCCTGCTACAGCTGCAGCAGCCATCCCACTGCCGATCCTCCTCCCCTCTGAGATAGAAACAGATTTTTTTCCCCTGCTGCAGTAGGCAGCCAGAAGCCGAGGCCCTGCCCCTCTCACAGGCTCTGCCCCCTCCCGCAATTTTCAAAGGTAAGAGCTCTTAGTTCTCAACATTTTCAAAGGGTGGCACTTGATATATCGGCTGTCGGGATCCCGGCACTCGGCATACTGGCGCCGGAATTCTGACCACCGGGATACCGACAGCTATTCTCCCTCTTGGGGTGTCCACAACACCCCTGAAGGGAGAATAAATAGCGTAGCACGCCGCCATGGCCGCAGCGTAACGAGCCTGCAAGGGGCTCTTTTGGGCTCGCCCAGCTGTCGGCATTCCGGCGGTTGGGATACCGGCGCCGGGATCCCAACAGCCGGCCAGTCCTAATACACCCATTTTCAAAGCTTAGCCACCAATATATTACAGCATGACAAGCCTAGAAAACATCATGTTGTAATTGTATGGGTCCTGTATTTTTCCTTCAAAATAACCTGACATCCCTGACACCAGGGGCGCCGACAGCTCTGCCCAGGGGCATTTCTAGTGAGGAGGAGGCCCATGTATAGGCTCCGACTTGTCCATCCGGTTTTTCACTGTCCCCCATGAGAATCTGGACTGCACACGCGCAAGTCCGGAAATGCCAGAGGCGGGGCCTGTACGGGAGACATCATGACACATGACGTCATGTCACTTAAAGGCCGGCCACTGCGGGTTGTGGGTAGCAGTGGGCGCATAGTAGTACACATTCAGAAAGGCACAACTCACAGTACCTGCCATTGCAGGCTCTAACTCCGCTCTGAGCCTCACTGCGGCAGCCTCATCAATCAGTGCCAGTCTCAGTTGTCGCTGAGCGGCCTGCATTGTCCCTGAGCGCCAGCTTTGGACCCTACTACTGTCCAAGTGCAGCATCAGATCACTCTCAGTTGCTCTCTCCTACCGACCACTAAACTGTAAGTGCTGTGAAATTAGCAGTAGGGTTAGGTCTAAATCCTACCAGGTAAAGGACCCCTGACGTCACAAGCACGTGACACTCAGTAACAGGGGGAGGAGCAAGGTCCAAACATGGGAGCCCAAATGCACCCTCACGGGCTTGCTTCGCTCGCCGCTCTTCGGGCACAGTGGCTCGCTCTGCTCCGCTTTGCTCGCCACCTGGTTACTAAAGGCAATAGGTGGTGACGTGGATAGTGACAATACTATCCAAACAACCTTTCTTCTCCCACTGCCAGTGTGTGTCATGTGGTTGAGAAGCCAGAGGTAGTTTAGCCCACTAGGATTTAGCAAAAACCGTGGCAGCAGCTTGTATTATACTAGCTTCCTGGGTCTGCAGGTACTACTTTGAATCACTGGCGTCAGAAAGAGGGTGCGGGGGGTGCGGCCCGCACCTGGGTGTCACCCGCCGAGGGGTGACACCAAAGTGACGGTTCCTGCAGAGTGACAGGAACTAGGTGCTGCCCTGTAACGTTACAGTGCAGGAGCCGGCACTGCAGGAAGTGCACTCCCCGGGGCTGCCCGCTCCTCCCGGACCCCCGGCGTGATGAAAATGGGGGTCGGGATGGCTAGCCACGCCCCACAAAGCCATGCTTCCATCCCATGAAGCCACGCCCCTTTATAAACCGCTGCACCAGGTATAAAGAGGCAGAGCGACGCCTCTGCTTTGAATCACTCTTTGCAGAATCCATAGGTGCCATACAACCAGCCATGGCAAAGTATATCATCTGTTCATTAACAGCATCAGTGCTTGGGTCAGCAGGTGACCAGTTTATTTGTTTCCCATGCCTAAACAGGGAAACTTGTCACACTGGCCAGAGGGGATATAGTCCATATTCCGACAGTCAGGATGTCAACGGTCACAACATCCCCACTGTCAGAGTCCTGACACATTCCACCAGTAAGCATTAGGGTTAGGGTGAGGCTGCCGGGATGGAATAGGGTTAGGCTGGGGGAAGGGGAGGTTAGGGGTTAAAATGCGGGATGGGAGGGTTAGGCTGTGAGAGGGGAGGGTTAGTGTTAGCACTAGGAGGAGGGTTAGGCTGTGGGAGGGAAGGGTAAGGGTTAAGGTAGCAAAATGTGTTGGGATTATGACTGTCAGGATCCCGTATCCAACCCAGCCACAGCTTTTGAACTATTGAAACTAATGTGCAGTGCTTTTAGCTAATTACTATCTTTAAGGAGAACTATTAATTGGATAAGGATCACTGCCCTCTTCTAAAATTGCTTACTGCACCATATAAGGAACACTCTTTATTATATAGTCCTACTTATATAAACTATTGGTTGCACTTTTAAAGACACTTTTTTTTTTCCAATTAACCCTGAATGGATATTCTATATTTGTACAACTTGCAGTGGTCACAAATGTGTTAGTTAGTTGCAACTATGTAGCATACAACTATTTTGATGGATGGGAATATGTTACATTTTGCATTGTAATGTTTAAAATATTTTCTCTAACGTCCTAGTGGATGCTGGGAACTCCGTAAGGACCATGGGGATAGCGGGCTCCGAAGGAGGCTGGGCACTCTAGAAAGATCTTAGACTACCTGGTGTGCACTGGCTCCTCCCACTATGACCCTCCTCCAAGCCTCAGTTAGATTTCGTGCCCGGCCGAGGTTGGATGCACACTAGGGGCTCTCCTGAGCTCTTAGAAAGTTATAGTCTTAGAATTTGTTTTTTTCAGTGAGACCTGCTGGCAACAGGCTCACTGCAGCGAGGGACTAAGGGGAGAAGAAGCGAACTCGCCTGCTTGCAGCCGGATTGGGCTTCTTAGGCTACTGGACACCATTAGCTCCAGAGGGATCGACCGCAGGCCCAGCCTTGATGTTCGGTCCCGGAGCCGCGCCGCCGTCCCCCTTACAGAGCCAGAAGCAGGAAGATGGTCCGGAAAATCGGCGGCATGAAGACGTCCTGTCTTCACCAAGGTAGCGCACAGCACTGCAGCTGTGCGCCATTGCTCCTCATACACACTTCACACTCCAGTCACTGAGGGTGCAGAGTGCTGGGGGGGGGCGCTCTGAGGCAGCAATAAAAACACCTTGGCTGGCTAAAATACCTCAATATATAGCCCCTGGGGCTATATATGAGGTAAATACCCCTGCCAGAATCCCAAAATAAGCGGGAGAATAGGCCGCGAAAAAGGGGCGGAGCCTATCTCCTCAGCACACTGGCGCCATATTTCCCTCACAGCTCGGCTGGAAGGAAGCTCCCTGGCTCTTCCCTGCATTTCTACAATACAGTAAGAGGGAAAAAGAGAGGGGGGGCGCTAAATTGGCATTGTATACAGTATAAGCAGCTATTAGGGACATAACTCAGTTAGTCCCTGTATATATATATAGCGCTCTGGTGTGTGCTGGCATACTCTTACTCTGTCCCCCCAAAGGGCTTTTGTGGGTCCTGTCCTCTATTTGAGCATTCCCTGTGTGTGTGGAGTGTGTCGGTACGGCTGTGTCGACATGTTTGAGGAGGATAATGATGTGGAGGGAGAGCAGATGCCTTTAGCAGAGATGTCACCCCCTGCGGGGCAGACACCTGAGTGGATGGTATTATGGCAAGAAATGAGTGCACGTATAGACTCCTTACATAAAAAATTTGACGACATGCCGACTGTGGGACAGCCGAGTCTTCAGCTCGTGCCGGTCCAAGGGTCTCAAAAGTCATCAGGGGCTCTAAAACGCCCGTTATCTCAGGTGGCACAAGTAGATGTCGACACGGATACTGACGCCAGTGTCGACGACGATGAGTCAAATTTAATGCCCGTTAAGGCCATTCGCTGCATGATTGAGGCAATGAAAGAGGTGTTAAATATTTCTGATTTTACATCCAGGTACCACAAAAAAGGGTATTATGTTTGGGGAGAAAAAACTACCTGTAGTTTTTCCCCCGTCAGATGAATTAAATGAAGTGTGTGAAGAAGCGTGGGCTTCCCCTGATAAGAAATTGGTGATTCCTAAGAAATTACTAATGGCGTTCCCTTTCCCGCCAGAGGATAGGTTACGTTGGGAAACACCCCCGAGGGTGGATAAAGCGCTCACACGTTTGTCAAAAAAGGTGGCACTACCGTCCCAGGATACGGCCGCCCTTAAGGAACCTGCTGATAGAAGGCAGGAGGCGATCCTGAAGTCTGTATATACACACTCAGGCATTATACTCAGACCAGCAATTGCGTCAGCTTGGATGTGCAGTGCTGCCGCTGCATGGTCAGATAACCTGTCAGAAAATATTGACACACTAGACAGAGACACGATCCTGTTAACAATTGACCATATAAAAGACTCAGTCTTATACATGAGAGATGCACAGAGGGAAATCTGCCGGCTGGCATCTAAAGTAAGTGCACTATCTATCTCTGCTAGGAGATGTTTATGGACTCGCCAGTGGACTGGAGATGCAGATTCCAAAAGGCACATGGAAGTTTTGCCTTATAAAGGGGAGGAATTATTTGGGGATGGTCTCTCCGACCTAGTTTCCACAGCAACGTCTGGGAAGTAAGCATTTTTACCCCATGTCCCCTCGCAGCCTAAGAAGGCGCCATTTTATCAGGTTCAGTCCTTTCGATCCCAGAAAAATAAGCTGGGAAAAGGAGGGTCTTTTCTGTCAAGAGGCAGAGGCAGGGGAAAAAGGCTGCAGCAAACAGCAGGTTCCCAGGAACAAAAGTCCTCCCCCGCTTCCTCTTCCAAGTCCGCCGCATGACGGTGGGGCTTCACAAGCGGAGCCGGGTACGGTGGGGGCCCGCCTCAGGAATTTCAGCGATCAGTGGGTTCGCTCACAGGTGGATCCCTGGATCCTTCAAATAGTATCTCAAGGATACAGGCTGGAATTCGAGGCGATTCCACCCCGCCGTTTCCTAAAATCCGCCTTGCCGATTGCTCCCTCAGACAGGGAGGCAGTGCTAGCGGCAATTCACAAGCTGTATTCCCAGCAGGTGATAATCAAGGTACCCCTACTCCAACAAGGCCGGGGTTACTATTCCACACTATTTGTGGTACCGAAACCGGACGGTTCGGTGAGACCCATTCTAAATTTGAAGTCCTTGAACACATACATAAAAAAATTCAAGTTCAAGATGGAATCGCTCAGGGCGGTTATTGCAAGCCTGGACGAGGGGGATTACATGGTATCCCTGGACATCAAGGATGCTTACCTACATGTCCCCATTTACAATTCTCACCAGGAGTACCTCAGATTTGTGGTACAGGATTGCCATTACCAATTCCAGACGCTGCCGTTTGGACTCTCCACGGCACCGAGGGTATTTACCAAGGTTATGGCGGAAATGATGATACTCCTTCGAAAAAAGGGAGTTTTAATTATCCCATACTTGGACGATCTCCTAATAAAGGCACGATCCAAGGAACAGTTGTTAGTGGGAGTAGCACTATCTCAGGAAGTGCTGAGCCAGCACGGTTGGATTCTGAATATCCCAAAGTCACAGCTGGTCCCCACGACACGTCTAATGTTCCTGGGAATGATTCTGGACACGGCCCAGAAAAAAGTGTTTCTCCCGGAGGAGAAAGCCAGGGAGTTGTCTTCTCTAGTCAGAGACCTCCTAAAACCAAAACAGGTATCGGTGCATCACTGCACGCGAGTCCTGGGAAAGATGGTAGCTTCCTACGAAGCAATTCCATTCGGCAGGTTCCATGCCAGAATCTTTCAGTGGAACCTGTTGGACAAGTGGTCCGGATCGCATCTTCAGATGCATCGTTTAATAACCCTGTCTCCACGAACCAGGGTGTCTCTTCTGTGGTGGCTGAACAGTGCTCATCTTCTGGAGGGCCGCAGATTCGGCATACAGGACTGGGTCCTGGTGACCACGGATGCCAGCCTACGAGGCTGGGGGGCAGTCACAAAGGGAAGAAATTTCCAGGGACTATGGTCAAGTCAGGAGACTGCCCTTCACATAAATATTCTGGAACTAAGGGCCATTTACAATGCCCTAAGTCAAGCAAAATCCCTGCTCCTACACCAGCCGGTGCTGATCCAGTCAGACAACATCACGGCAGTCGCCCATGTGAATCGACAGGGCGGCACAAGAAGCAGGACGGCGATGGCAGAAGCCACAAAAATTCTCCGATGGGCGGAGAATCATGTACTAGCACTGTCAGCAGTGTTCATCCCGGGAGTGGACAACTGGGAAGCAGACTTTCTCAGCAGGCACGACCTCCACCCGGGAGAGTGGGGACTTCATCCAGAAGTCTTCCAAATGATTGTAAATCAATGGGGTCGTCCACAGGTGGACATGATGGCGTCCCGCATAAACAAAAAACTAGAGAAGTATTGCGCCAGGTCAAGAGACCCTCAGGCGATAGCGGTGGACGCCCTAGTGACACCGTGGGTGTACCGGTCAATGTATGTGTTCCCTCCTCTACCTCTCATACCAAAGGTACTGAGAATAATACGAAAGCGAGGAGTAAACACAATTCTCGTGGTTCCGGATTGGCCAAGAAGAGCGTGGTACCCGGAACTTCAAGAGATGATCTCAGAGGACCCTTGGTCCCTGCCGCTCAGACAGGACCTGCTACAGCAGGGCCCCTGTCTGTTCCAAGACTTACCGCGGCTGCGTTTGACGGCATGGCGGTTGAACGCCGGATCCTGAAGGAAAAGGGCTTTCCGGAGGAAGTCATTCCTACGCTTATTAAAGCCAGGAAAGATGTTACGGCAAAACATTATCACCGCATATGGCGGAAATATGTTGCATGGTGCGAGGCCAAAAAGGCCCCAACAGAGGAATTTCAACTGGGTCGATTTCTGCATTTCCTGCAAGCAGGAGTGAATATGGGCCTAAAACTAGGCTCCATTAAAGTACAGATCTCGGCTCTGTCGATTTTCTTTCAAAAGGAACTAGCTTCAGTACCTGAAGTTCAGACATTTGTGAAAGGAGTGCTGCACATTCAGCCCCCATTTGTGCCTCCTGTGGCACCGTGGGATCTCAACGTGATGTTGAATTTCTTGAAATCACATTGGTTTGAGCCACTAAAAACCGTGGATCTGAAATATCTCACGTGGAAAGTGGTCATGTTATTGGCCCTGGCATCAGCCAGGCGAGTGTCAGAATTGGCGGCTTTATCATGTAAAAGCCCTTATCTGATTTTTCATATGGATAGGGCAGAATTGAGGACTCGTCCCCAGTTTCTCCCTAAGGTGGTGTCAGCGTTTCACCTGAACCAGCCTATTGTGGTGCCTGCGGCTACTAAGGATTTGGAGGACTCCAAGTTGCTAGACGTTGTCAGGGCCCTGAAAATATATGTTTCCAGGACGGCTGGAGTCAGAAAATCTGACTCGCTGTTTATCCTATATGCACCCAACAAGCTGGGTGCTCCTGCTTCTAAGCAGACTATTGCTCGTTGGATTTGTAGTACAATTCAGCTTGCACATACTGTGGCAGGCCTGCCACAGCCTAAATCTGTCAATGCCCATTCCACAAGGAAGGTGGGCTCATCTTGGGCGGCTGCCCGAGGGGTCTCGGCTTTACAACTTTGCCGAGCAGCTACTTGGTCAGGGGCAAACACGTTTGCAAAATTCTATAAATTTGATACCCTGGCTGAGGAGGACCTGGAGTTCTCTCATTCGGTGCTGCAGAGTCATCCGCACTCTCCCGCCCGTTTGGGAGCTTTGGTATAATCCCCATGGTCCTTACGGAGTTCCCAGCATCCACTAGGACGTTAGAGAAAATAAGAATTTACTCACCGGTAATTCTGTTTCTCGTAGTCCGTAGTGGATGCTGGGCGCCCATCCCAAGTGCGGTCTATCTGCAATACTTGTACATAGTTATTGTTAACTAAATCGGGTTATTGTTGAGCCATCTGTTGAGAGGCTCTATTGTTTCATACTGTTAACTGTGTTTCATATCACGAGTTGTACGGTGTGATTGGTGTGGCTGGTATGAGTCTTACCCGGGATTCAAAATCCTTCCTTATTGTGTACGCTCGTCCGGGCACAGTACCTAACTGAGGCTTGGAGGAGGGTCATAGTGGGAGGAGCCAGTGCACACCAGGTAGTCTAAGATCTTTCTAGAGTGCCCAGCCTCCTTCGGAGCCCGCTATCCCCATGGTCCTTACGGAGTTCCCAGCATCCACTACGGACTACGAGAAACAGAATTACCGGTGAGTAAATTCTTATTTTTTTTAATTTTTTTTAATTTTTATAGATTAAGCTTGTTCAGGTGCCAGCAGTTTACATCTGATTAATACATTTATGTTGTTTTTCTGTGTAAATAAATGGCTATATCTACTTAAATAATAGAGCTGAATTACTTCGGGTTTTTATGTGAATGTCCGCGCTGCTTAAATTCTGTGTTTTGTTGTTACCATTTTATTAGGTCTGGAACCCTTTTAAGCAGCTGCTATATAAGCATATATTACTGTGCGCCTGGAATTATTTCAGTGTGTAGCATAAGCAGCGGCCAGTGTGCTCAGTGGCAGTGTCCGTTGCAGTGGTGGCCTCCTTTTCCCCTCACGGTGGCCTGTTAAAATGTAAGGGAATTAAGTAAACAAGAACTGCATTATAGGGTCCGTGGTGGCTGGGCAGGAGAAAGGGAATAGACTGAGCACTGAGTGTTACACTCTGAAAGTGCACTTACTGACAGTCATCCATGGCTATCAGTGAGTGCTCTCTCTGGGGGCACAATGCCTGTGACACCCAGCACCCAGTTTCTTCCCTTTCTTCTGTCAGAATAAGTGTATTGAGTTAGTGTAAAAAGGAAGCCAATCTCACAGTGGCCTCACTTAAAATGAATAAATGTTATTTGTACAGTCGTATATGCAAAGTCTCATTTTGTTGTGTATAAGTTACCAGGGTAATTACAGGATGAAGCAAAGGGTGATTTTTAAATTAAATTAAGTGACCTCACCTTGGCCACAAACCTTCCATATTGCTGGTACCCATGCATTGGAAACCACACAGATACTAAACAGGATATATTCCTGAGTGGCAATAGATACGCCTATAGGTGGCTCTCGATATGCCCTTTGGGTGATACATGACACGCCCCCTCAACAGCATGCCGCACATTCTGCTACCACCTGCAGTCTCTCTGAAACTAGTTTTCAAAAGTAGGCAAGTATATAAAGTACGAACAAATCGGCTCCTGTCATTTTTTAAAGAAGCTTGTAACATGGCAGTTAGGTGCTGGTACTTTATCCCCATTCACTTTATCTCTCTCCAAAGCTTAGTACACATAGATACACATCTGCACATACATACAAATCTGCTTCTAAGCGTTTGCATCTCCAGCCTGACTGTAGCTGTACAATGGACATTAATCAATGTTCACGGTGAATCCATCACAGGACACTTGAAGATATCGTGATTACTATACATCTAATTATTAAAGTACAGCTACTATGAAATCCAGCCGTAGTCAGACAGGGAAATAGTGACTGTGTGAGCTGAAGTTACCATGACAGCAGTAGCAGGTAGTGCAGTTTGTGGGGAAAGGGGTTTTTGTCTAAGCCCTTTAGAACATTGATACTATTAATAATTAATATGTTACTACATTTGTACAGGAAATCAATTTTAAAATTCTGTCTAGTTCATTTCTTAATCTGATATAAAAGGAACTTAATTTGGCTCTGACAGCCACATTTATTTTAGTAAAATACACTGCTCAAAAAAATAAAGGGAACACTTAAACAACACATCCTATATCTGAATGAATGAAATATTCTTATTAAATACTTTGTTCTTTACATAGTTGAATGTGTTGACAACAAAATCACACAAAAATTATCAATGGAAATCAAATTTATTTACCCATGGAGGTCTGGATTTGGAGTCACACTCAAAATTAAAGTGGAAAAACACTACAGGCTGATCCAACTTTGATGTAATGTCCTTAAAACAAGTCAAAATGAGGCTCAGTAGTGTGTGTGGCCTCCACGTGCCTGTATGACCTCCCTACAACGCCTGGGCATGCTCCTGATGAGGTGGCGGATGGTCTCCTGAGGGATCTCCTCCCAGACCCGGACTAAAGCATCCGCCAACTCCTGGACAGTCTGTGGTGCAACGTGGCGTTGGTGGATGGAGCGAGACATGATGTCCCAGATGTGCTCAATTGGATTCAGGTCTGGAGAACGGGCGGGCCAGTCCATAGCATCAATGCCTTCGTCTTGCAGGAACTGCTGACACACTCCAGCCACATGAGGTCTAGCATTGTCTTGCATTAGGAGGAACCCAGGGCCAACCGCACCAGCATATGGTCTCACAAGGGGTCTGAGGATCTCATCTCGGTACCTAATGGCAGTCAGGCTACCTCTGGCGAGCACATGGAGGGCTGTGCAGACCCCCAAAGAAATGCCACCCCACACCATTACCGACCCACTGCCAAACCGGTCATGCTGGAGGATGTTGCAGGCAGCAGAACGTTCTCCTTGGCATCTCCAGACTCTGTCACGTCTGTCACATGTGCTCAGTGAGAACCTGCTTTCATCTGTGAAGAGCACCGGGCGCCAGTGGAAAATTTGCCAGTCTTGGTGTTCTCTGGCAAATGCCAAACGTCCTGCACGGTGTTGGGCTGTAAGCACAACCCCCACCTGTAGACGTCAGGCCCTCATACCACCCTCATGGAGTCCGTTTCTGATCGTTTGAGTAGACACATGCACATTTGTGGCTTGCTGGAGGTCATTTTGCAGGGCTCTGGCAGTGCTCCTCCTGTTCCTCCTTGCACAAAGGCGGAGGTAGCGGTCCTGCTGCTGGGTTGTTGCCCTCCTTCGGCCTCCTCCACGTCTCCTGATGTACTGGCCTGTCTCCTGGTAGCGCCTCCATGCTCTGGACACTACGCTGACAGACACAGCAAACCACCTTGCCACAGCTCGCATTGATGTGCCATCCTGGATGAGCTGCACTACCCGAGCCACTTGTGTGGGTTGTAGACTCCGTCTCATGCTACTACTAGAGTGAAAGCACCGCCAGCTTTCAAAAGTGACCAAAACATCAGCCAGAAAGCATAGGAGCTGAGAAGTGGTCTGTGGTCACCACCTGCAGAACAACTCCTTTGCTGGGGGTGTCTTGCTAATTGCCTATAATTTCCACCTGTTGTCTATTCCATTTGCACAACAGCATGTGAAATTGTCAATCAGTGTTGCCTCCTAAGTGGACAGTTTGATTTCACAGAATTGTGTTTAAGTGTTCCCTTTTATTTTTTTGAGTAGTGTACATTGTGCGCACTATTTCAAGCCTATTTCTCAAGTTATCTTTTTCAATGCTATGTTATAAATAAACACAACTTTTGTACCTTTTTTTTTTTTTTCTGTACTGGGTTTGAAAAATGACAGTTAGGAGCTGATTGGTTGGCACTTTATCTCCGTCCACTTTATCTTTCTCCAAGGCTTAGTACAAAGACCCCATAGTTATTTTCGATAGGTCTGGTTATGTTTTGTAGGCTAATAGATTAATTACACTTAACCATATGTATTTCCTGGTTTTGCCTTGTAAATGAAAGTCTCTTTAAAAACACCGACAGACTCTCAGAAATTTCCGAACAGCGTGCGTCTCACAGGCTGTTACATATTGCCCATGATCTGCATGATATATTTCAATGAAAATCAGCTGTGCTCTGTAGTAATACTGTACTTGCAAACCTGAAATTGCTGTATAAGCAGGGAGCTCTCAATCATCATGGATAAATATTCCTCTGCACTGCTAAAATTAGAATATCAATATCAAGGAAGATAATTAAGTTAACCATGCATTTTCATCCTACTATTTTAGTTGTGTTTTTCTAGGTACCCTTCTAACAAGCCTCTGATAAAGTAGTGGTTTTATTTACTGGTGGTGCTGACTAATCTCCCTGCTGATGGGGAAAGAGGATTTACTCTAACCTATTTTACACAGAGGATTAAGGACAATTAGGTTCCTCTCTAGATCCTTATGAATATGTGACATACAATCCCCTGAGTTGCACATCTGCTCATGCACTTTGCAAGGGAGTATAGAACATTAATGAGGATGCAAGCGACAGACTATAGAATCCCTGTGCCTATCCTGTCTGTGATTATGTTTTGGTGTCGGAAATTTAAATATATTTTCTTTTCTTTGTGAAGCCTTGAATGCAATGCTTCTATTTTTAATAGCTGTGCTTATACATACTTAAAGCATTTTGCTATTTAGAAAGGAACTTGATACCCCATTGGTATTCGATCTTTTTGTTTAGCCAACACAATACAATATTAAGTTGCCACAAAAGGAAATCCTCCATATTGTTTTACCCAGTAAATTGTATGTGCATGTCTCAATACTATTAATTGTATTTATTACCAGTTATGTATCTAGCACACATACATTCTACTGCACTTTACAGATAATATTTCAGTCGTTCACTTCAGATCCGGCCCTGTGGAGTTTACAATCTAGGGTTACTTTTTTTTTTGTCAAAACCCACTTATCCTACCAGTATAATTTTGGGAGTGTGGGAGGAAACCGAAGCATCTGAAGGAAACGCAAGTAAGTACATAGAGAACATACAGACTCTACACAGAGGGACATGACCACACATTGAACTAATTACTTCAGTGATGTGAGGTATTGATGCTAACCATTATGTCATCCGTATATATAATATAATCCGTACAAATATCATGATTTTCATAATTATCTAATGTACGTTTGTGCAATTTGACATCATATTCACTAATTTAGAACTCGTCGATTTTTTTTTTTTTTTTTTCTTTTTTTTTCTTCTTTTTTTTAGTAAACAAGGTGGAAGCTGTTTTGTTATCCAGTTGGTTTAAGAAAAATTATAGAAACCCAAATCCCTCCCCCCACCCCAATAATTTGCATAAGATATAATGATACCCATGTTTAAAGGGGTGTGGTATTGAAGGTCGACCACACGTAGTTCGACCACTGTTGGTCGACAGGGTCTGTAGGTCGACAAGTCAAAAGGTCGACATGAGTTTAAAAAAAAAATTGGTGTCGTTTTCGCTTGTACAGTGACCGGCAACCCCAATTAGTGCACCGCGTCCCCTCGCATAGCTCACGTCGCTCGCCATGCTTCAGGCAAGGTTACCGTTCCCAGTCATAGTCGACGTAGATTGTAAAGAATAAAAAAAGTAAAAAAAAGAAAAAAAATTAAAAAAACTAATGTCGACCTAGAGACCCTGTTGACATAGTTACTGTCGACCAATAGTGGTCGACCTAGACACTGTCCACCTAAGTCTTGTCGATCTAGAGACCGGATACCGTTTAAACGAAGGGAGATACCTATAGTCAGAAAAACAGATGCAAAATGTGGGCAAACGTTTCTGTGCACCCCTTCTTATTATATGTTTGCCTATTTCAGCGACATCAAAGTTGGATCAGCCTGTAGTGTGTTTTTCCACTTTAATTTTGAGTGTGACTCCAAATCCAGACCTCCATGGGTTAATAAATTTGATTTCCATTGATAATTCTTGTGATTTTGTTGTCTGCACATTCAACGGGTGGTATTCATGTGACCGCCGGTCAGCTGACCGACAGTCACATGACCTCCTCCACCAGCCCGACGGGTCACTGTCCCGATGGTCGGCATGCCGACCAACAGGGACTATTTCCACTCGTGGGTGTCCACGACACCCATAGAGTGGGAATAGAACCCGTGGCGAGCGCAGCGAGCCCGCAAGGGGCTTGCTGCACTCGCCCCTCCCCGCCGGGATCCCGGCGTCGGTATGCTGCCGGGATCCCGGCGTCGGTAAGCTGACCGGCGGTCAGGAGACTGCCGGTCAGCCGTACTACACCCCATTCAACTATGTAAAGAACAAAGTATTCATTCAGATCTAGGATGTGTTATTTTAGTGTCCCTTTATTTTTTTTGAGCAGTGTGTATGTATGTATGTATGTGTATTAATAATAATAATAATAATAATTATATATATATATATATATATATATATATATATTATATATATATATATTTATTATTATTTTTATTTTTTTTGTTTGTTTTATTAAAGACTGTCCCAGACACCCTTATTTACCCATTTATTGCTCTTTCAATCTAAGGAGGAAAGGTCCTCTTTGGTGCCTTTGGGCATTCTATGGGTTCTTGTCAAAAGAAAAAAGAAAAAAACTTTTTGGGAGTCTAGCAGCAAATGAGAGGTCACTCAGATACATTGTCCTTAGAAGTAATTGTGGCTGCACTGATTGGTCAGTTTGCTGGCAGCTCCCATACTCTTACCAATCAGCGAATCCCCATTCATTTCTATATGTGGCCTTTCACTACATTTCACTATTCAGCATGTACAATTTAGTCAAAACCACCCTACTGTGTTCATTTTTTCGAAATAAACTTTTAAATTGCTACAACAGAAACCGCAGTGTAATTGAGGTAATAATTTCCAAAACGATAATAGCACAACAAAAAATTCCAAAAGTTGGGGCATCCATGACAGAGAGAAATCTTTCCTTGCGATTCATCTCCCACAACCCAGTGATCACATGAATACACGCAGGAGTGGATGGCAGTAGCTCTAGGAAATAGAGATGTGCGAGTTCGGATTTACTCAGTTCTCAACGCCAAAATTAACACGAGTTTCAATTTCTCCAGATTTTTCTTATTGGCCATCCAAAATGTGTGACATCAGAGAGACCATAAGCTGCCGTTTTGAGATCCGGGTAAATCCGAACCCGCACATCTCTAATAGGAAGTGGATGGCAGTGGCTATAGGCACATAGGCCACTGTATTCTAACGGGTATGTCCTATTTCTCAGCAATCTGTCAATTGGTGCTGGCTTTTCATTATTTGCAGACCTTCATATTGTTTCATCACTAAATCCATCAATATCTACAGATATTTTCTAATCTTTCCCCCACCAACTTTTTCCAATCTTTCCTACACCAACTTAAAGCAGATGGTTGACTAATATTATAATACTGTTTCTATGGTGAATTCAATTGGGCGTGAGATTTAGTAAGTAATAAACCTTGCGTTCCTCACGCCCAATTTTGGATTACTGCAGGTAGGCACACTCCTGATACTCACGGGATCCAGTAAAATAAAAAAATAAAAAAGAATTGCAGGGTTTTCAGTGCTAAAACCATGTAGCATGAGTAAAAAAAAAAAAAAAGATACCTGTCCATATTTACACTGTGGAGGGGGCTGCTAGGAGTCCTGGGTGTAGTTCTCCCTGCTGCTGCCGGATAACACACTCACACCTCACTTCTCACTTCTCACATCCCCTGCTGGAGAAGACACCACTTCTGAAGTTTGAGTAATTACAGACTAATTAAGCTAATAGGAAACTTGCAATTGCTTAAGTAGTCCTCGGGGGTGGCGTTGGTGCCACCAGGGTCTCGGAGCAAGTCCCACGGATTTGCCTAAACATAACGATTTTAGGAAATGTCAGACTTGCTCTGGAGGTGCGATAGAAAAGACGCAATTATGTCTATAGAAATCACTGTGTCCCATTTTAAGTCCTCTAATTGAATAGCAAAACCCCAAAGCTGCGTGAATTTCCAACCGACAATTGATTTCTCCCCTAAATGTTCAATTTCCATGGTGTGTAGCTAACCATCGTTATCTATATTAGCACAGATATTACGCCTGGCACCTGAACAAGGATCACCTATTCACAATCTCTGTTCTGGCCATAGACAGGCTGAAAGCATGCACAGGGGCATTTCTGATTACAGTGGCTACGCGCGCTCTTGATTCCTGTGGCAACCGGTTGGTAAAAAGTTTTGGGTGTGATAATTTAAAAAAAAAAAAAAAAGGTGGGAGGAATCAGCATGTGCCCTAAAAAAACAGGCACATTTTGTTTAACATGATATATCTCGATCACTGTCCCAAAGCATGATATTTGGAGCTGTAAATAGCCTTTAAATTGCTGATTTTTTTTCTTTCTTTCTCTAAACAGTTACAAAATGATAAAACACTATACTGTATATAATGTCCTACCTCTTCTGCCCACACTCAGGCTTACATGGAAGGTAGGACAGGTGGGGGCTGGGCCAGCCAGATGGACTTTCCATTAATTTTAGACAGTCATCCGGCCAGCTGTGCAGTAATTTTTTCTCCACAGTCTGCCTGTACACGGGGTAAAGGCAAGGCCCACAGGATGAATCAGTGTTTGTGATGGGGCTCACAGTACATCTATGGTCATCGTCCTCCCCGTCACTCCTGTCACTCATCCAATTAGTTTACCACGGTGCCTCTTACGATGTGGGCATACGTTCTGCACATAACAGCTCCGCGAAAAGCGGCTAAATACAAATAAAGTTCTTGCTGCAACGCGTAAAGTGCCGCTCGGGTACCCATGCTTTTTGTAGATTTCTGCCCGCCACCTCCGTGTTACGTTCCTGATGCTCAGAACTAGAGAGATGTTGCGTAGTGAGTCCAGAGCACCAGGACGTGACGCTGAAATAAGGGGTGGTACGGGAATAGCCTCTAGCACCCTACCTCCATTGTTTTACCCGTGTGGTCAGTTCACGCCTGAGTGACTATGGTTTCTTGGGCCCACGGCAGCCGTGTTTGAAGGGCGGATTAGGTCTGCCCAACTCCGATGCCCCCAGGTCTTAGAGTGAGACAAGGCGTGAACCGAGACAGGATAATAACAAGGGTACCTCTAACTAAAGCAAACAAAAAGCTAGGGGCTACTAACTACCCTAAAACTAAATATATGTGCGGCACACTGCCAAAGGAAAAGAACAACAAAAGATACCACTGTCCACTCCTCCACACAGCACCGCCGAGTTCCAGGGAGGACAGTGAAAAGCGGAAACCTCCGCAAAAACCACCAATACAAAATTAACACAAGGACTAAGCGGCCTAGGCCGCAACACGCGGCAGAAGCCGCTATTCACGAAACCGGGAGAGAACCCCAACAAGCGAGAACCCCCAGATGACTGCAACAGGTTCACTTGGACAGGAAGGATTCCCAGGACCGGCTTCAGAACTCCAGAACTCAGGAGCACAGGGAGCAGGATCGACCAGATACAGCTGACCAGGAACAGACGTTGCAAGGCAGGAACAGCATACAGGAAGCTATCACCGGCGAGGCTGCAGTGTGCTGGCTCCCATAAAAAGACCCTGCTGGCCAATGACAGGAGGGCCAGCAAGACCAGCCCCCAGACCCTAATTACTAGTTGCCGTGCAGCTGCCCTGCTGCACGAGCAACGAATCAATCCTATCTGGCAACGGGGAACGCGGTCCGCCAATGGCGTCCCCGTTGCTATGGACCCAGCGGCTGAGGACGCCCGGCATCCTAGCGTTGCCAGGGACCCGGCGGCTACAGTACGCACGGCGTCCTGGCGTTGCTAGGCGCCGGGCAGGGAGGGAGGTGCGGCGGCCGTGAGCGTCGCTTGGAAGCAGACCAAGCGGCGCCGCGGACCGCGGCACCTAACACTCCGGAGGCATCGAGCAGACAATTGATTTATCCACATACAGTAAACAACTATGTATTTATCAGTGTAATGTCATATATTTATTTTATTTATTTTTTATTTATTGAGCAACAGTTGGGTGAATGACATTGAAATACCGTCTTTCAACTAGAAGGGTATTTAACGTTTAACATAACCTGCATTTGTGTTTAAATTTTTTTCCGACTTCCTTATCTGTACTATGATGTATATAAAGCTCTTATTGTTTAACATAATTGTGAATATGCTAGCGGAGAAAGGATTGGACAGGTGAATTTGCGCAATTAACTGGAAGTACTGCAGCAAGGACCTCTCATCTAAACAAGCAAACACCTAAGCTTGTAAATATTCTGTAGCCAAAGGGTTTAAGGTGATAGGGCTTTGCGCTGTTACCAGAAGGATGTGCTGTACCCCAAATAAATACCACCACTCTCACTTTTTACTTTTTCAGTATGGGTGGGATATTCACAATTTATTGGGAACAGATATACATAAAGTGCAAAGATCTTAAAGCAGTTTTAAAGTGTCACAGTGCACATGCTGCTAAAATTTCATAGCACTAACGTTTGACAATACAAGACTTTAAAAAAACATATAAATATAATTAAAAAGACATAGAAAAAAACTCCTTATTTTCGTACCCTCTTGGGCTAGTGGTGTGTGCCTTAGTGTGGTGAAATCGGGTCCTGTTTAGGCCGTCCAGCAACACACCACTAGGCTTTGCCCAGATAGTTGGAGAGTCTTTAGGAGTCCACCAAAGTGTTCAGCATCACCAGCATGACGCGTTTCGGATCCTTATAAATCCTTTTTCAAATGCATGTGTTACTGAACATCCTTAGGGTATTTATACCCTGAATCCGGATGGGACCGCCCCGCACTTCCTGTTTGTTCTTCCCGCCTTTTTCGCTGCAGGCAGCGCAGCGGAAATACGTCATTTGCGTTCCAGCTTTTGCCGGAAGTCCGGTTTTTTGAGTTCCACTGGCCGGCGGAAGTTGGTACTTTGTTTGCGTTCCACCACGGTCCGGAAGAAACTAGGATCTTACTAGTCCAATAGAGATAGTTTATGCAGAGGGATATTTTCAGAAAACAAACAACACACCAAATTCTCTGTTAAAAAAACTATCACGGTACTTCGTATTCCCGCTGAGTCCATCCCTATTATGAGAATTGGAGGTTTATTTGATCTTTTAGTAGTATCCCAATTCCAATATGGTAATCATGTAAAAGATAAAAGATAAGAAATATTAGATTAAATTCATACATCACGTTAAAAACCATTTGAGCTCGAAGTCTGCATTTAAACCTCTCGGAGTGAGACTATTTAACATATATATCCATTTCATTTCCTTTTTAGCGAGACAAACTTCCACATATTTATATTTCCATGAATTATTAACTTGTTCTAACACCAAGAACCTCTTTATACAGGTTTCCGCATTATTATGGACCTTTTTAAAATGTTCCGAAAGTGGGTGGCTAAGATTACCCTTTTTTTATATTATAAACATGTTCTGCCATTCGTGTTTTCAAATTCCTTGTGGTTTTGCCTATATAAATCAATCCACACGTACACTCTATTAAATAAATAATGTTCCTTGAGTGACATGTTATAAAACTATTAATGGTATATTCTTTTTCATTAGCATAAAAAGAGGTAGTTTTTCTTAAATTATTATGCTTATATGTTGAACGACACATTAAGCAAGAGCCACATCTATGAAATCCTTTCATGCTTTCACTTTTGAGTTTTAAGTCTGGTAGTGTGCTCTTTACCAGGTTATCTTTCAAGGATCTTGCTCTTTTGTATATAAAGGAAGGTTTTGTTGGAAGATACTCCTTTAATACTGGGTCTTCTTTCAGAATCCTCCAGTTTTTTGATACACTCCTTTCTAATTCCCTAAAATGAGAGCCATACTGACTTATATAGGACTATTCATAGTTTACATTTTTTTGGGTGTTTCCATCCTTTTCTTTATATTCAAAAGTTCATGTCTATCTAATGTTAGAACTTTGTTTTTTGCTTCTATTAATTTTTCCTTAGGGTATCCTTTTTCTATAAATCTTTCGCTAATTTTTTCTATCTCCTCTACACACATATCATTTTCTGTACAGTTTCTTTTAGCCCGTTTAAACTGGCCTAGTGGGATTCCCTCTAGCCAGTTTTGGTGATGTTCGCTAGAAATGTCTATATATGAATTGGAATCAGTCTCTTTCTTATATAGTTTAGTGTGGAGGTGATCATCCTTTATATAAATTTCCAAATCTAAGAAATTAAGCTTTAGTGCTATGAAATTTTAGCAGCATGTGCACTGTGACACTTTAAAACTGCTTTAAGATCTTTGCACTTTATGTATATCTGTTCCCAATAAATTGTTAATATCCCACCCATACTGAAAAAGTAAAAAGTGAGAGTGGTGGTATTTATTTGGGGTACAGCACATCCTTCTGGTAACAGCGCAAAGCCCTATCACCTTAAACCCTTTGGCTACATAATTGTGAATATCCCAAAGAAAGTTCAAATCTTAGGTTATTTTTTAACTAAAAGTTTTATAATCTAAATGGCAGTAAATCTGTAATAACATGTTATAAGGACATGAGGTCTTCTTTGTAGTGTCAAGCTTTCATTTACCTACACTTGCACATATCAACCATTAAGTATAAACAAGATGGATAAAGTAAGAAAACATGATAAAGTTTGCATTTAAAACAGTAATATCTGATCTATGCAATGGTTACGGTTCTAAACAAAAATAACCTTATTTACCTTAAAGTAAGTATATAATTATATTCATGTTTGATTGTTGTATGTGCACTGTGGTCCAGCATCAAGAGCACATTAAAAACCACACACACCATGTTGCATTGCAGGTGTGGCAGACTTAGCATGTGCAGAGAGATTTAGAGTTTTTCAATTGCACATTGGTTTGTTACAGGAGCAAATTACTTTCTCTTTCTTTCTTTCTCTTTCTTTCTCTTTCTCTTTCTTTTTCTCTCTCTTTCTCTTTCTCTTTCTTTCTCTTTTCTTTTTCTTTCTCTTTCTTTCTCTTTCTCTTTCTTTTTCTTTCTCTTTCTTTTTCTCTCTCTTTCTCTTTCTCTTTCTCTTTCTCTCTTTCTTCTTCTTTTTCTCTTTCTTTTTCTTTTTCTTTTTCTTTCTCTTTCTTTTTCTTTCTCTTTCTTTTTCTTTTTCTTTTTCTTTCTTTTTCTCTTTCTTTTTCTTTTTCTTTTTCTTTTTCTTTCTCTTTCTTTTTCTCTTTCTTTTTCTTTCTCTTTCTTTTTCTCTCTTTCTTTTTCTTTCTTTCTCTTTCTTTTTCTTTCTCTTTCTCTTTCTCTTTCTCTCTTTCTTTTTCTTTCTTTCTCTTTCTCTCTTTCTTTCTTTCTTTCTTTTTCTTTCTTTCTCTTTCTTTCTTTTTCTTTCTTTCTCTTTCTTTCTTTTTCTCTCTTTCTCTTTCTTTCTCTCTTTCTCTCTTTCTCTCTTTCTCTCTTTCTTTCTCTCTTTCTTTCTTTCTCTCTTTCTCTCTTTCTTTCTCTTTCTTTCTTTCTCTCTTTCTTTCTTTCTTTCTCTCTTTCTCTCTTTCTCTCTTTCTCTCTTTCTCTCTTTCTTTCTTTCTTTCTTTCTCTCTTTCTTTCTTTCTCCAAACTCTGTAGCAGGACCTGGATGTGCATATTGCATCACACATCAATATGATCTATATCAGGGGTGTAACTAGACATCAGTGGCTGCCATATCAAGCTTTTGTTAAGGTCCTCCATGAAGTTCCCAGTGATGAAACCCATAATAGATGATCTTTGACTGCAAAGGTGGCATCTGTGCCTCACAGCATTTGAACCCCAAGAACATATGGTTATTATGCCATTGATTCATATGTTCATTAGATTTCAGATATTTTCAGTTTGAGCTGGCCGACTCCCAGAGCTGCAGCGTTTCCTTGCGCTGCTTGGCACGCAGGCTTGAAACGCAAAGTCCCAACTTCCAGTTTTGCGGTTTCCAGCTTCCGGGGAGGGGGGTTTGAACAAGGCAGACTGCGGGCTTCGTCAGGGATAGCTGTCACACAGAATACTTTGTCCTAAATAGGCTGAACCTTTTAATGATTAGTTCTTCTTGTAGGTTAATCATTTCAACCTAATCAATATCACATCTTATCTATACTTGTGTCAACTCAGTATTATTCATTAAATGAATTTATTATGAAATACTTGTCATTTGTATTATTTTTGTATATATATTTCTGCAGTGGTGTTTAATGTTTCTATACAGTCTGACATGGGAAATTTGAGACAAAGAGAAGAAGTAAAAATACTGAAAAGTGCAAGAGAAAGGGGATATAGAGGGGGAATTTTAGGGTTCTTTTTGGAAGGGCTGTATCATTTCAGAGGAAGGCAGCCAGGCCAAAGTCTATATTTAGACCTTTTGGGGTAATTATCTATCTGGTAAATCCATTTTGCTTCCTCCTTGGATATTTCCGCAATCTTATCTCCGCTCCTCCAATTGTTTCTTGTTTTTTTGATGCCTATGAATTTTAAACTTGCTGGATCACTATTAGGATGATTTTAGAAATGTATAGGAATGCTGTGAGATTCTACATTGTTTTTTATGTTCCCTATATGTTTGGAAACTCTACATTTCAGTGGGCGTATGGTCCGTCCCACATAATGTAGTCCGCACGGGCACTCCAAAAGGTAAATGCCTCCCTTTCTGTCACAGGTGATATCCTCTTTTATCTTGAATTCCCTTTAATTTGTATTTGAGCAGAAAGTTTAGGTTCTGATGGTGCTTGTTTGTTTAGTGTTTTTATGGTTTTGACATCTTAGACAGTGATTAAAGCCTTTCTTCCTTGCACTGTTTAGCCAGGTTAGTTTTTCCTCCTCCGTTACTTCAATTGGTAGAGCTCTTTTCACTAATGTGGATCTTATATTTTTTGCTTTTTGGTATATCATGCGTGGTCTCTTGGGGAGTATCTTACTTAATTTCTCATCTTTCAGTAAAATCGGGTAATATTTATTCAAAATTCCTTCTAATTTTCTTGATTGGGAGCAATATTGGGTAATGAACGGTACTTAATTCTTCATTTGGTCTTTTTGTTTTTTCCTTATTTTTATTTGGTAACATTAGTATGCTTCTTTCTAATTTGAGTATTTCCTCATAATCATTTCTTAGGTTTACTTCATCGTATCCTTTTTCCATAAAAAAAATTTCAGCTCCATCGCTTGCTTCTCATAATCCGCTTTTTTAGAGCAATTCCTTTTCATCCTTTTAAATTGGCCCTTTGGGATGTTGTGGAGCCAGTTGGGGTGATAAGCACTAGTTTTCTCAATCAATGTATTGCAGTCCACTTCTTTTAATGTGAGGGTGTGTTTCAAGTGAATTTTCTTCGCCATAGAGCTCTAAATCCAGGAAGGTTACTTTTCTCCTTACTGTAGTTTACGGTAAAGTATAGGTTGAGGTTGTTCTGATTCATGTGGTTAAATAAGCTTTCTAGCTCCTTTTGGTTGCCCGACCAGATGAATACCATGTCATCTATAAACCTTTTCCATAGCTTTAGATTATCCAAAATGGGGTTGTTGCTCCAGATTTTTTTGTTTTCCCACTCCGCTACAAACAGGTTTGTATATCTCTGTGCAGATTTCGTACCCATTGCTGTCCTGCGAACGGTATGTAGTGCACACCCTCAAACCAGAAGTGGTTATAGTCCAGAATAAATTTGATGATGGTGCAGGTCAATATCCTTGCATACGATTTTTTCGGTGTACTCACATCCCTCCCTGTGACAAATTACAGTATACAAAGAGGTGATGTCATAGGTTACCAGGGTTTAACCCTACTTCCATTCAAATTCTTCCACAATTTGCAGAATGTCCATGGAATCCCTTAGGTAAATTTTTTGTTTTGCTATCAATGGTTGAAGGAATTTATCGATGTATTCCAAAAGGTTACAAGTGAGGGAGCTCACTATAGGTCTGCCTGGTGGATTCTTTTATTTTTGTGGCTCTTCGGTAAAATATAAAAGACTGGTAGTGTCGGTTGTTCCTGATTAATGTATTCATACTCCCTTTTGTTTAATATCCCTGTCAAAAGTGCTTCATTTCCATTTTATATTCAATTGTTCGTAAGTTGTTGTATCTCTTAGGATTTTATTTGCTTCTTCGACTTACTGTGTTCTGTTCATAATCACCAGGCCTCCTCCCTTATCTGCTGGTTTGATGCAGATTTCATTATTCGCTTCCAGCTCTCCTAGTGCTTTTCGTTCTTGTTTTGATAGATTTTATTTAATATTTTTTGTGTTAAGTTCCTCTAAGTCTTTTTCCACCATAAACTGAAATGTTTCCACAAATGGGCCTTTCTGATGGCTTGGGTAAAATGTTGATAGTTTTTTTAAGGGCCGTATGTTTGTACAGCAAACAAGTCGTCTCCTCTGTCTTGTTTATATTTGTTTTCATGAAATGTTTCTGTAACGTTAATTTCCGTACAAATTTATGTAAGCTAATCTGTTTCAAATTTATTCAAGTTATTAGGTGCCCATTAGCCCTTTTATTAGTTATTAGCCCTTGACTAAGGACTCTCTCCTGATGTTTAGTTAGGGTGATGCTGCTGATGTTGAAGATTCCTTCCATAGTTATTTTTCTTATTTTTATTCTTGCACCTTGCGCGGGCCTCTCCTTTTTTTTTTTTTTTTTCCTCGCTTAGTCTTAATTTTCTTTTTTGTGATGTTGTACCTGGGTTCGCTTTCCATTCTGGCTTCTTTGTAGACGTGTGTTGTCTGGCAAGCCCTAAAAAAATGTTGTGATCTTTGTTTTTTTTCCTTGTTGGGTTATTTCACTTTAGCACCTCTACCTCTTGTATAAATTTCTGTATTGGAGAGGAACTATCTCTTTTGTTTGCGCACTTTCTTGTCTAGCCTCATTTATTCCCCTTTGGAAACCATCAATTGCCTTGGTGAAGTGTTGTAAGTGTCCAAACTTGTTGTTTCTGTAGTTAGATCTTGTTCTGTCTCTTCTACAGTTTGTAGTTCTTGTACTGTTACTTCTCCAGTGGTATTGTGATGCGTTACCCCTTGTGTTTGAGTACTGTCTATTCGTACTTCTCTTGTGGTTTTCTCTATTTTGGTTCCATCTTCTCCCCTGTCTCGTATAGCCTGTATTTAAGTGGGAGTATATCCTTCTTCTTCCTCTGCTCTGATATTCTTGTTGGTACTCTCTTAGGTGGCCTTGTATTCTGCTTCTGTCCTTTGACTCAGCTCGTGTTGATTCTTAAGTGTTATGGATTTTCTGTTTATTCAGTGAATTGCTTTTCTTTGTGGACCTGTTTTTATAGCCCTCTCTATAGTCTTCTTCTGTATTTTTTCTGCTTGGTTTTAATTACTTCTTCTATATTGTGTGAGGTCTTCCATATTTTTGTATTCCTCCAAGGGCTGAATTGGTGCTAGCTTCTCCTGCACCATTGTAATTTATTTCTCAATTTCCTTCAGTGTTCTCTGTCTTTCTTTGATAATAAGTTCCATTAGTTTAAATGAACAAGTGTCCAAAAATTTTAATTCCATTGTGCTACAAAGATTCATTGGTTGAGGTGAAGAATGCTTCCTTTGTGATACGTAGACCTCTTGGAATTAATTTATTTTCCAAGTACTTTGTTAATGTGGTGGCGTCCCTCCATTGCTTTTATCTAAGTTATGAGTAATTTTTCATATCTGAGAAAAAGAGAACATATATTATCTGTTTTTATTTTAGCTTTCTAAGGTGGATCCTCCTCATTAAAGATATCATTTAATTTTTTAATTCGCTCTGGTCTTAGGATCAGCATTTTGTTGATTTATTTGTATCCTAGTTGATGAGAGTGCTCATTTAATGAATAATAATACTGAGTTGACACAAGTATAGATAAGATGTGATATTGATTAGGTTGAAATGATTAACCTACAGCAAGAACCAATCATTGAAAGGTTCAACCTATTTAGGACATCATTCTGTGTGACGGTTATCCCTGACGAAGCCCCTAAGGGGGGGAAATGCGTTGGTAGCATCACACACCATTAGTAAAAGTCTGATTACGTAGTTCTCCTATTTCCCACCTGAAGAAGAATACCTATGATAAATTTCAGCTTCCTAAGATATCGGGAAGTAAGCAAATTAGTAGTGAGTGAGTGAGGGCTTTGACATGTGTATGTGTGTGTATGTATACATACATACATACATACACACACACACACACACACACACACACACACACACACACACACACTTTAAATATCCTGCATTTGCCACTGTCAGGGGTTTAGTGACCGATACTGTAGAAGGATGTAGTAACCGTAAGTCAAGCTTGTGCTCACTACAATCATACTTTATACTGGTAACATCTGAGTTTTGTCGAAACCCGGCAGCTATCTGGTCACCTTGGAGGGTAGGTGACCTTGGAGAGTGCCCTTGCAGATCTGAAGTTAATGGGGAAAGGATGACATTAACTAAAACCGAAGTCAAGGTATTGTGGTACAATGCCAAGATCCCAGACCATATGCCTCCTAGGCTCCATCATGAAGGGTCAGCTAACACATTCACAGGCTTTCTCCAAATCCAAAGCCATGACGAGTGCAGGAGATTTGCAGTACCAGTCAGGCAGGATAACTGTGGTTGAGTCAGTGAGTGCTAGAGGTGACTAATATACAGAAGTCAATCAGCTGATGTTTGCTGGAGAGATACTCAGTGTGGTCTCAGGAATGGACTACAAAGCACTGACAACAGGAAGTGCTAATAAAGGATATTTATACCCCTGGGTCTTAGCCGATTGGTTGCTCTACGCTGATGCTGCATCCTGTGATAATTCATTGGTGCTTCAGCGGAGGTGAACTCTGAACTAATATGGCAGCGCCCTATGCTAGTCCTACGTGAGACGCCAAAACGCCGCAGGATGAAGGAGATATTCAGAGACTGCGGCTGCCAGCACGGAGATGCTGGCGCGCCCAGACTGGACGGGGGAGGTAAGAGACGCCTGGAAGGGCAACGCTGAGTGCACGCTCTTTGTGACAATATCCTTGAAATATTAGGTCTATATTTGAATATGCCCTCAGTTTATCTACTGCATCGCTAAATAAAGAGAATTTAAAAAAATCCAATATTAGAAAAATGAAAATGCATCCATCCGAACTTCGATATAAAATGTACCAGAACATAAATAAATCCCAATATATTAAACATGAGAAATTACCCATCCCATCCACCCCACCCCTGTCAAAAATATTAAAATTACAATAACATCATAATTTGATTCACATATTTACACGGGATGCCGTTAATATACCGCCTGTCGGGATCCCGGCATTCAGGATAACAACACCGAAATCCCGACAGCCAGGGAAATGCCAATGGTCGGAATCCTGGCCGCAGCCCGGTACTCCTACTCGGGTGGTGGGTCCACGCCACCACCTTAGTGGGAATATAACCTGTGCCCGAAGCGTGGCGAGCCGGCGAGGGGACTCGCTGGGATTCCGGCTGACGGGATGCCGCTGTCTGTATAGTGACAGCCGGCATACCATCTGCGGGTCTCCAATATGTATTCCGTTTATACACAGACAATGGCAAAATAAAATCTAAAGGAAAGCCAGTGAGATAAAACAAGGTGTTTAGTGAAATATACAAGTTAAGAAAATAAAGCGCGACAATTCTGGGAATAACCATTTGGAAAGAATTTCATAAAAAACTGCAAGTGCTTTAGCTAGGCAGTTGCTTAATAGATTATATTAAAAAAGCACCTGAATGTCAGATCTGTGAGCGAAACTCAAAATTCCATAGTATAACACTCAGGTGGAGAATGCTGCAAGTTGCTTTCATCAGCTGAACATTCTAACAATATCTTTGTATATTCTTGTCAGAATTCTGAGAATGATACTAAAAATGGCAGTCCTTTTTCACCTTTATTTCACACATGGATTAAAAATGTGGCTGCGATAATAATGTCACTATTTTTGGTCTTTTGTGCTACATATAGATTGAGTACTAAAAATACTTTTCATTTAAGCCTGCGTGTGAAAAATTATAAACTTTCATTTAGTGCTTATTGTGTATGGGAAAAAAAGGTGCCTGTGAAGTCCTAAAGTTACAAGTTGATTTATAGTAGGTTCCAGCGGTGGATTTCACTTAGGGTTTGTAGGGCCCTAGTCCCCCCCCTCATCCCCCAGTAAAATTCACCACACTGACAGCCTGGCAGTGGTTTCCCAGTGGACATGCTCCTACTAATCACATGCTAGAACTGCCAGTCTGTACCGCAAATAACAGAGAGATAGCTACCAATGGTAAGTCCCTACCCTGATATAACGGCAGCCCTATCTGGCTTTTAGGGGCAGCAGCCAATGCAGTCCGTAGAAGTCTGATTGTGCCAATGTGCTGGATCACGATCCCTTGCATACCCACAATTGCAGTCTGGCAGGCCCCCCAGAAAATATAAGTAGGAGCCCCTGCTGGTAGCTTCCACCAGGACCACCGTCAGGGGAGGACTGCCAGGACTGGAGTCCCAGGCCTGGACACTTGGACAGAGAGGGGGCCCCCGCCCGCCTGCCATTAACTCCAACCCCGTCTCCTATTGCCCACCACCACTGGCTCCCTCCTACCGCCTGACACTGTCATGCAATAAAGTTTTGGGGGTTTTTATGCAACTTGGGGCACATGTTAACAAAGTGAGAAGCCACGGCACACGAGGGTCAGCCAGAGAAAGGTAAGTTTCATGGCTGGGGCTTGAGACTAGAGATAAAGCAGGGCTAGAGAGATAGAAGGGGGCTGGCTGCAGCTAGACAGTAGGGGGCTTGCTGGGGCTGGACAAACACTGTAGGGCTAGAGAGACAGCCTGGCTGGAGCTGGACAGACACTCCAGGACTGGAGAGACAGAAGGTGGCTGGCTGGGGCTGGACAGACATAGCAAGGCTGGAGACACAGGAGGGGCTTGGCTGGGGCTGGAGACGAGACACCAAGCAGGGCTGGAGTGACAGAAGAGAACTGGCTGAAACTGGACAGTAGGGGTATCCAGTGATGCCGAGAGAGGGGGGGAGAGGGTACAAATTACCTGGGCCCAGGTATGATAGAGGGGCCCAGTGGAGACCAAGGACCACACCTCCTTTGATTAAGCCATGCCCCCTGAAAAGTACCTGGGCCCAGCCAGGCTCTCTACTGCCCTGGCTGGGAGGCGTGCCATGCTCCTGTGAGTGGGTGCTTCTGATGTGCTAGACACCCCCCCCCAAAGAAGAGCTGCCATCCCCTTAGCATGCTGTGGTCACACCCCCTCCAGTGGAGGCAGGGGGGCCCAGGAAGTTGTTGTACCGGGGCCCAGGATTTCTCTTGGCAGCCCTGGGGGTATCTCTGCCAGCTGGGGCCGGACCTTCACTGCAGGGTTGGAGAGACAGAAAAAGGCTGGCCAGACACTGCAGCGCTGAAAAGATGGAAGGGGGCTGGCGGGAGCTGGACAGACAGGGCTGGAGAGACAGAAGGGGCCTGGCTGGTGCTAGACAGACACTGTAGGGCTGGAGAGACAGAAAGGTGCTGGCTTGTACTTGTGTAGGGATAAGTTAAGGGAGTGGTGGTGGTGGGGAGGAGGAGGCAGCCTGAATATTTTATCAATCCTTGGACTCTCAATTTCTGATAGCAGCCCTGGATTCCACACCAAACATTTTAATTCAGTTCTGAAATTATTTCATTGATATCTCTTCTTGTTTGTGGCATTTGTTTTGAGGATTACAAATCCTATAAAAAAAAAAGAAAAAAAAAGTTTCTAGTGCTGTGGTAGACCGTCAGAAAAAATACACTGGTTTTACGAATGTCCCATATTTAAGGGACTACTCGGTTGGTCTGCTGTACTATGAGGGTAATTCAGAGTTGATCACAGCAGCAAATTTGTTAGCAGTTGGGCAAAACCATGTGCACTGCAGGGGGCGCAGGTATAACATCTGCAGAGAGTTAGATTTTAGTGTGGTGTGTTCAAACTGAAATCTAAATTGCAGTGTAAAAATAAAGCAGCCAGTATTTACCCTGCACAGACGCAATATAACCCACCCAAATCTAACATTCTCTGCAAATGTTATATCTACCACACCTGCAGTGCATATGATTTTGCCCAACTGCTAACAAATTTGCTGCTGCGGTTAACTCTGAATTACCCCCTAGACGGCACCTTTCATTTTTGTATCTTGTCATTTGCCAGGAAAATCTTATTTCTCCGGCTGGGTCCACAGGTTATCCACAGGATAACATTGGGATATGCCGGAGCGACAGCGGAAATGGCACCAAATAGTCACAAGCTTTCTGGCCTCCCAGGATGCAATGGGCTCCTCCATATAATCCCGCCCACCGACTCAGTCAAATCAGATTTTTGTTTGGTGCGGCAGGAGCCGGACCATGGTCACAGGCCTAAGCTTTTATTATTTTATTTTTATAGTCTTACTATGTTTTGAGTGATCTTTCTTAACAGCGTCTTAAATGCATGCTGGAAAGAGTCGCTCCAACAACTCTCCACCGGGTCGCAACAACGCTTACCCTTGGGTATTAGTGCTGTCTCGACGGGCGTCTGTGTCGGATGTTCTAGCAGGTCCAGCAGACGTTACCAGGCTGTGGCCGGAGCATGGGGAGAAGGTAAGGCATTGATTCCACTTACTAGGGGAATTCGGACACAGCCGCACTGTATTGGAGGAGACTACAAACAGTGGCTGACGCGCCGCCACTCTTAAGTGCTCCAGTGCTATGCTTTAGGGATCATAGGTGCCAGGACTAGGTTGAGACCGCGATCCCTGGAGTTTGTCAGCAGGGGGAGCCAGACGCTCTCCTGGTCGCCCCTCCCCCCAGTTAATGACCAGTTTCCGTGCGTCTCCCGTCCATGAACTGATGACCTCACTTCCATCTCAGACGCTACCACGAGGGTACTCTATCGCAGCTTAGGCCGCTGCGGTTGTGTACACTAGAGTTGCCGCCGAGACCGGGTCGCAGACAGGAGCGTCTGCATACACTCATCGTTCACTAAGCGTCTGGGTCCGTTATTGAGCGTCTGTGTCTCTTATCAGTTACCGGAGTGGCAGTGTACACTAGTAGCGTCTGAATCCACTCAGCGTCTTTCGAGCGTACTGATCGATCCTGGAAGTGGGGTGAGTCTCCCTGTATCCCACTCTAACGGAGTAGGGGTTATACAGTACTAAAATTCTATCTACTTGTTAGTATGAATAGTTAATTTTGGTACACAATGCATATGAGACCTGTACAGTACTGTTGTTTTCTACATAACATGTCTGAAAAACTTGTGGTAATAGCTGTTTAAAAACAGAAGTGCAGTAATTGTACTCCTACATACTGGAGAAGTATTTTGTGGTTGATTATATTCTCATATGATAATGTCTAATAATTAACATGTGACTGACTGCTAGTGTGATTGCTGACTTTTATATGTTTGTCAAGTATTGTTTCTGAACCTCAATTCAGGTGCACGGATTGTGGTCAGATTGATATCACTTCTATATCTATATAAGTGATTTTCAGTCACAGAGTGTAGTATTTGTAAAAACTGATTATTTACCATGTCTGTGAGCGGCAAAAGTGATGAGGATACTTTATCAGGGGCTCCTACACCCTTAACATGCTTATCTTGTAAAATTAGGGATTTTGGATGGAATAGCCCAGTATCTTACTTATGAGGGGTTGTGTGCAGACTGTTTTGCGTATAGGCAAACTAAAAAGCAGGCTCTGGTTCAGCAACCAGTAGAACCACCATGGGGTGTGTTCGCACAGACCTTGTCTACAATAGCAGACAGATTAACACCTGCAGTTCCACCCCCGGGAATAGGTTACACTATTAACTTATACATGCAGCTCCCTTCTTATGGTTTGATGCCAACAGCTTCTACACGTGGCCAGGCTATTAATACCAGGGTAGATACATCCATGTTTCAGACTACACAAGATGATACAACAGATGAGGATACAGTGTATTCAAATACCCCATATGTTGATCAGTCAGAGGGTTTCAGTACAGAGGATATAGCTGAGCTTATTGATGCCATGAAGGCTATTCTGTGTCTGGAGGAACCAGCCAAAGCAGTGTCAAAATCTAAAGCACCTGTGTTTAAATGTCCAAAAACGGTTAGGACTGAGTTTCCAGAGTCAGAAGATCCGACGGAAATTATGGAAGGGCCTTGGGCTACGCCCAATAAGAAGTATAAGATTCCGAAAAAATGGGATTCTTACTATCCTTTTCCAGCTGGGGACTGTTCAAAAAGAGAAGTTCCTCCTAAAGTAGATGCACATGTTGTACGACTTGTGCGTAAATCCGTTTTTACCATTGCCATCTACCTCTCTGAATGATGTCAAAGATAGAAGAGTAGATGGTTTCTTGAAAAATATATTTTCTCTGTCAGGGGCTGTTGTAAGGCCAGCTATGGCTTCAGCCTGACTGGCGAAAGCAATGGTAGAATGGGTGGAGGAACTAGAGAATGGCCTTTCCACACCTACCAGGGAGCAGGAGTCTCATCTAGGCTATATAAAACAAGCTGTGCAATATTTGGAAGAAGCAGCAATTGATATGGGTACGATTGCTTCTAAAGCATCAGCCTTAATAGTAGCCGCTCGTAGAGCAATTTGGCTACGTACTTGGAAAGCAGATGCAGAGTCCAGGAAAGCTCTTGAAGCGTTGCCTTTCGCTGGTAATATTCTGTTCGGAAAGCAATTGACCGATATTCTGGAATCGGAAGCTGAATCCAAAAAGGTCAGGTTTCCGGCTAGTTATAACACTAAACCGAGGGGGTCAGAATTTCGGCCATTTCGATGGCAAGGTAGATCAAAGGGAAAGGTTGATGCTAGCCAACCCCAGTACAATAAATCAGCTAGGGGTAGATAGCAATGGGCCAATAGACGGCCAGCTTCCAAACCAGAGCAGAAGCCATCAGTTTGAGGGTGCGGGCCTCCGCCTGGAGGATTCCAGGGTTGGGGGCCGACTCCTTCACTTTGCACACATATGGCAGCATTCGACGACAGATGCTTGGGTGCAGAAGGTGGTATCTCTCGGTTATGGTTTCCCTTTCAAGAAGCAGCCTCCTCAAAGGTTATTTGGCACCAGCCCATCTCGTATAGAGTCGAAGGCCAGAGCTCTGCAAGAAGCAGTTCAGAAATTGCTTCAGTCTGGGGTAATTATCCCGGTACCCCTGACACAAAGAGGACGGGGGTTTTACTCAAACCTATTTTTGATTCAGAAGCCAAATGGATCATTCCGACCAATTGTCAATCTCAAGAGGTTAAACAAACACATTTGGGTCCCAAAGTTTCACATGGAGACGTTACTCTCCATAGTCTTGGCCATGGAACCGGGAGATTACATGGTATCTCTGGATGTACAGGATGCTTACCTGCATGTGCCCATAGCACGGTCCCATCAGTGTTACCTCAGGTTTGCCATCCTCCAGCAACATTTTCAGTTCCAGGCTTTGCCTTTTGGGCTAGCGACACCCCCCAGGGTATTTACCAAAATTATGGTGGTTATGGCAGCTTATCTCCGCAGGCAGGTGATAAGAATTTTTCCATACCTTGACGATCTTTTAATCCTGGCTCAATCTCAGGAGTTAATCTTGGACCATCTCCAACAGACAATAGCTTGTCTACAAAGACACGGATGGCTCATAAATTGGGAAAAGTCATCCCTGAGTCCATCCCAATGGATGGTTCACTTGGGGGCCATATTGGATTCAAGTCTACAAAGGATTATCTTACCGGAGAAGAAGATATCCAAGGTGCAAGTAATGACTCAGGAATTGTTGCACAGTCAGACAGTATCAGTCCATGCAGCAATGCGACTGATGATGGGTCTGATGGTGTCAACATTCGACATGGTGGAATATGTACAATTCCACTCCAGACCCCTACAGCACCTCATTCTCACATGGAATGGAAAACATTAGACAATAAAAAGACAGATGATAAAGCCTCCAGTAAACGTAAAAAGGTCACTAGCCTGGTGGCTACAGACGGACCATCTAGACAAGGGGAGACCCTTTTGGATAGCAGATTGGCAAGTAGTGACAACAGATGCCAGTCTTCAAGGCTGGGGAGCAGTGTTCGAAAATGTTTGGTTCCAGGGAAAATGGACCACAAGGGAAAGTTGCCTGCCAATAAATCTGTTGGAAATAAAGGCCATATATGTGGCTCTGTTTCAGGCAAAGGACATTCTGCAAGGAAGACCAGTCCAGATCCATTCAGACAATGCAACAGCAGTAGTGTACCTCAACCATCAGGGAGGAACTCGCAGCAAAAGACTGATGGAGGAAGTAACTCACATATTAAGATGGGCAGAACTCCATCTTCCGGCATTGTCCGCAGTGTTTGTGCCAGGAGTGCTGAACTGGGAAGCGGACTTTCTCAGTCGACACACCATTCAGGAGACCGAATGGGCATTACACCCAGAAGTATTTCAAATCTAGTAAACAGATGGGGTCTGCCAGAGATAGATCTCATGGTGTCCCGTTTGAACAACAAAGTTCCGGCATACGGGTCAAGAACAAAGGATCCCGGGGCGATCCTTGTAGATGCACTGTCAGTGAAATGGGAATTTCATCTGGCCTATCTGTTTCCTCCAATCTCCCTGTTACCCAGGGTGGTGGGGAAAATAAAGCAAGCAAAGGGAGCCGTAATTCTAATAGCTCCAGCCTGGCCCAGAAGGCATTGGTACATAGATCTACTAAGGATGTCCGTGGAAGCTCCAGTTCTGCTTCCGCAACGTCCAGATCTACTAATGCAGAGGCCTTGTTATCATAGCCATCTGGAACGGCTGTCTTTGATGGCGTGGCTGTTGAAACCTCTATCCTAAGATCAAAAGGATTCTCACAACAGGTAATTCAAACCATGCTTAGAGCAAGAAAGCCTTCTTCAGCTCGTATTTATCATCGAATATGGCAGGCCTCTATTCATTGGTGTAACGAAAGGGATATGGATCCAAGATCTTTTAAAGTATCCAGGATTTTGGATTTCCTCCAAGCAGGAATTGATAAAGGTTTATAGGTGGCTTCCTTGACAGTTCAAGTATCGGCATTAACTGTATAGTTTCAGAAAAAGATTGCTAACCTACAGGATGTGCGTACTTTTTTTCAGGGAATGTTGCACATTCAACCACCATTTGTTCCTCCTGCAGTACCCTGGGATTTAAATCTGGTTCTTAAAATCCTTCAGGGGGCTCCGTTTGAACCATTTAAGAGGGCAGATCTTAAATGGTTGACGGCTAAAGTTCTCTATCTACTGACAATGGCGTTAGCTAGAAGAGTGTCAGATTTAGGAGCGCTGTCATGTAAGTCTCCTTTTCTGATCTTTTATCCAGATAAAGCAGTTCTCAGAACTAAATCTGGTTATCTTCCGAAGTTAGTCTCAAAGTTTCACCTGAACAAAGAAATTATAGTCCTGGCTTTCAGGTATCTGGACTTTCTGCGGGAGAAGCGTCGCTGGACGTAGTCCGTGCATTAAGAATTTATGTAGATCGTACTAGTGCCATCAGAAAGACAGATTCTCTCTTCATTCTCTACGGATTTAACAAAAGAGGATGGCCTGCTACTAAACAGACGCTAGCAAGATGGCTTCGAATGACTGTTTCAGAAGCATATTCTCGTGCTGATCTCCCTGTTCCGGCTAATGTCTCTGCGCACTCTACACGTAGGGTAGGTCCTTCATGGGCAGCACAACATGGTGCTTCAGCAGAACAGATTTGTAAGGCAGCCACATGGTCTTCAATTAACACATTCATTCGACATTATGCCTTGGATACTTTTGCCTCTCATGACGCGGAATTCGGCCGAAAGGTTCTCCTGGTTAATCAGGAGCGTCCCCACCACTAATAATGGCTTTGGGAATCCCAATGTTATCCTGTGGATAACCTGTGGACCCAGCCGGAGAAATATACCATTATGGTAAGAACTTACTGTTGATAACGGAATTTCTCCTGTGTCCACAGGTATCCACAGGGATCCCACCCTGACGCACCTGATTTGAGGATCTGTACAATCACTAAGCCTCTTCCCTCTTGTATGGTAGGGTGTGCATGTGTGTTCTTTTCGCCTGAATAGGGTTCTACATGATGCTCCTGCCTAATTGCTGTGAAAACAACTGATTTGACTGAGTCGGTGGGCAGGATTATATGGAGGAGCCTATTGCATCCTGGGAGGCCAGAAAGCTCGTGACTATTTGGTGCCATTTCCGCTGTCGCTTCGGCATATCCCAATGTTATCCTGTGGACATAGGAGAAATTCTGTTATCAACGGTAAGTTCTTACCATAACGGTATATTTTCTACTGTATAGCAGCAAATTGAAGAGTTGTTTTTCAGGACAGATATAGTCAAGAACATAACTGTAGGAAAATAATTCTTTAGCCACTTATATAAACGGGTTTGTTATTATATTAAATTGATTCAGTGATCAAAATATTTTTTGTATATATTGCATCACATTAAGTTTCTAGGGATAACATATTTACTTTGTTGGTTTGTTTACTGCTGGCCATAGTACTATATAAATGCTGGACACGGTTGCATCACTTATGTTTCCTTCATGTCACTGATCAACACCAGGGCCTGATGTTGCGTTTGTTGCAAATTTGACGTAATTTACAATTACAAAAGCCACATGTAAACATAGCATATTTACTGCCATATGCTGAGTACACAGTGCAAAATGTGCACATATGGGCCTGGTTTACATTAGGTGTACACCACATACAGGTTTTTAATCAGGCATCAGTGCATCTTCAAGAACCTCAAATAAAAATAAAGTACTGACTGATCTCTGTCATGCCTCTATAGTTGCAGGCCAGAGTAAGCTTCAGATTTCCACAAGTCTGCAAAATGCATGCATCTGCGGACAGGCAAAGTGAAATCATGAAAGTTCCGCCACATTGACTGGTAAAGTGCTCAATCTACATTAGTCTGCAACCTCTCTAATCAGGTGTGAGTTGCTTGTTTCTTGGTGCCAGTGGGCCTTACTCAGAGATGTACACAAAGCATTCCCAGCTGTGCGGACTAATGCTAATGTCACTGCTATCAAATCTGCATTGAATCACCGGCGGCTTTTCAAATCCCAGCATCTGCATACAAAGCGGAAGCTCTGTGGTCATGTAATATGACTGCAGGAAGTAAGACACCCTTAAGCATTGCTGTTGCATATGAGATCACAGTTGCCGCTTCAAACAACACGCCATATCTGTCTAGACACATCTGCGTTTTTGCCACCACTCCCTGTCAATCACTTTGGGCATAAAAAATACTCCCTGCGACCACTGTCACAAGACCATTTTTGTTTGCACCCTCCAGACGTGCAAGGCAAATTACACTTAAATGAATTTTGATTATGTTAAAGTAGGTGGACCATCCAACTTTTGTTAAAACAAATACTCTTCATATAGGGGATAATTCCAAGTTGATCGCAGCAGGAACATTTTTAGCTGTTGGGCAAAACCATGTGCACTGCAGGGGGGGGGGCAGATATAACATTTGCAGAGAGAGTTAGATTTGGGTGGGTTATTTTGTTTCTGTGCAGGGTAAATACTGGCTGCTTTATTTTTACACTGCAAATTATATTGCAGATTGAACACACCACACCCAAATCTAACTCCTCTCTGCACATGTTAAATCTGCCTCCCCTGCAGTGCACATGGTTTTGCCCAACTGCTATCAAAATTCCTGCTGCTATCAACTTGGAATTACCCCCATAGTTCCTCTAGAACAGTACTCCACTAAGAGCATGTTATGTCTTCATAAAACAAATAGGATTTTAATTACCTACCGGTAAATCCTTTTCTTGTAGTCCATAGAGGATACTGGGGTCCACATTAGTACCATGGAGTATAGACGGGTCCACTAGGAGCCATGGGCACTTTAAGAAATTAATAGTGTGGGCTGGCTCCTCCCTCTATGCCCCTCCTACCAGACTCAGTCTAGAAACTGTGCCCGAGGAGACGGACATACTTTGAGAGAAGAATTTAACTGAACAGTGGTGAGATTTGAACCAGCACACAAACAAGAGGAAAGCCATGCTAACCAAACTGAACAGGAACAGCAACAGCCGAACCAACAACATTACTTAACTAAGTAACAGGGCAGGAAACTTGAAGCATTGGGCAGGCGCCCAGTATCCTCTACGGACTACGAGAAAAGGATTTACCTGTAGGTAATTAAAATCCTATTTTCTCTTACGTCCTAGAGGATACTGGGGTCCACATTATTACCATGGGGATGTATCAAATTTCCCAAACTGGGTGGGAGAGTGCTGAGGTTCCTGCAGAACTGATTGGCCAAAGTATAGAACTTGTAGAACTTAGCAAACGTGTTCGATCCTGACCAAGTAGCTGTGCGGCCGAGCTGTAAAGCTGAGACACCCCGGGCAGCCGCCCAGGAAGAACCCATTGACCTAGTAGAGTGGGCCTGTACTTTCGGAACCGGCAATCCTGCCGATGAATAAGCTTGCTGGATAGTAAACCTGATCCAGCGAGCAATAGACTGCTTTGAAGCAAGACACTCAATCTTTTTGGGATCATAGAGAACAAACAGCGAGTCAGATTTTCTGCGACGAGCTGTTGTCTTCACGTAGATCCTCACAACATCCAGGGACTTTGAAGTAGCAGAGGTGTCAGTAAGCACCGGAACCACAATAGGTTGGTTGATATGAAACTCAGACACCACCTTAGGAAGGAATTGCTGACGAGTTCTGAGTTCAGCTCTATCCTCATGAGAAACCAAATAGGGGCTTTTGTAAGACAACACCCCCAGTTCGGACACACACTTTGTGGAAGCCAAGGCCCACAGTGTAACAGTCTTCCACGTAAGAAACTTAATGTCAACCTCCTGTAAAGGTTCAAACCAGTCCGATTGCAGAAACCGCAACACCACGTTAAGATCCCAAGGTGCCGTGGGAGGCACAAAGGGCGGTTGGATGTGCAGAACCCCCTTGAAGAATGTCTGAATCTCAGGGAGGGAAGCCAGTTGTTTCTGGAAGGAAATGGACAAGGCCGAAATCTGGACTTTCAAGGAGGCCAAACGTAGGCCCACATCTACACCTGACTATAGAAAAAGGAGAAATCGTCCCAGTTGAAATTCCACTGCAGGAAATTTCCTGTTTTCACACTACGAGACATTTTATCCAGATATGGTGGTAATGTTTAGACGTTACCCCTTTCCTAGCTTGGATCAGGGTTGGAATAACCTTGTTTGGAATGCCTTTCCGGGCTAAAATCTGATGTTCAACTTCCATGCCGTCAAACGTAGCCGCAGTAAGTCTTGATAGACTAACGGCCCCTGTTGCAGAAGATCCTCCCGTAGAGGTAGAGGCCACGGGTCCTCCAGGAGCAACTCCTGCAGATCCGCATACCAGGCCTTTCTCGGTCAATCTAGAGCAATGAGAATCGCTTGAACCTTTTCCCTTTTTATTCTTTTGAGAATTCTTGGGATCAGTGGAAAAGGTGGACACGTAAACCATCTGGTCAACCCATGGAGTCACCAGAGGATCCACCGCCACTGCTTGTGGGTCCCTCGACCTGGAACAATAGCGCTTTAGCTTCTTGTTGAGACGAGATGCCATCATGTCTATCTGTGGAATTCCCCACCGACTTGTCAAGGACTCTAACACCTGCGGGTGAAGGCCTCACTCTCCTGGATGGAGGTCGTGTCTGCTGAGGAAGTCTGCTTCCCAGTTGTCTATTTCCGGAATAAAGATTGCCGACAGCGCCACCGTGTGTCTTTCTGCCCAGAGAAGAATTTTTGTCACCTCTGACATTGCAGCTCTGCTCTTCGTTCCGCCCTGTAGGTTTATGTACGTTACGGCCGTCACATTGTCCAACTGAACCTGAATGGCTTGATCTTGAAGATGCGATGCCTGTAGAAGGGCGTTGTATATGGTCCTTCATTCCAGACTGTTGATCGGAAGAATGGCTTCCTGACTTGACCATTTTTTCCTTGGAACTGTTCCCCTTGGGTGACTGCTCCCCAACCTCTGAGGCTTGCGTCCGTAGTTAGCAGAATCCAATTTTGAATCCTGAACTGTTGACCCTCGGTCAGGTGAGAAGTCTGGAGCCACCATAGAAGAGAAATCCTGACTTTAGGCGACAGACGTATCCTCTGGTGCAAATGAAGATGTGATCCGGACCATTTGTCCAACAGATCCAGCTGGAATAGCCTGGCATGAAACCTTCCGTACTGCAGAGCCTCATAAGAGGCAGTACGGATGGTGTAATGGTTAGCATTACTGCCTCACAGCACTGAGGGTCATGGGTTCGATTCCCACCATGGCCCTAACTGTGTGGAGTTTGTATATTCTCACCGTACTTGCGTGGGTTTCCTCCGGGTACTCCGGTTTCCTCCCACAATCCAAAAATATACTGGTAGGTTACTACAAAAAATTAACACTAGTATGAATGTGTCTGTGTACATGTGGTAGGGAATATAGAATGTAAGCTCCACTGGGGCAGGGACTGATGTGAATGGGCAAATATTCTCTGTACAGCGCTGCGGAATATGTGTGCGCTATGTAAATAACTGGTAATAAATAATAAATAAGAGGCTACTATCTTCCCTAGAAGGCAGATGCACAGATGCACCGATATCCGGGTTGGTTTTAGGACATCCCACACCATTGACTGGATTACCAATGCCTTTTCTAAGGGAAGGAACACCTTTTGTTCCTCCATATCCAGGATCAGTCCTAGGAACGGAAGCCTCCGTGTTGGTTCCAGGTGGGATTTTGGTAGGTTCAGAATCCATCCGTGATCCTGGAGAAGTCTGGTTGAGAGGGCAACAACCTCTCCCTGGAAGGCGCTTTTATCAGCAGGTCGTCCAGGTATGGTATAATGTTCACTCCCTGTTTGCGGAGGAGAAACATCATCTCTGCCATCACCTTGGTGAAATCCCTCGATGCCGTGGAGAGGCCAAATGGCAGGGCCTGAAACTGGTAGTGACAGTCCTGCAGGGCAAACCTTAGATATGTCTGATGAGGCGGCCAAATCGGAATGGGAAGGTACGCATCCTTGATGTCGAGACACTAGGAATTCCCCCTTCTCCAGACCTGAGATCACCGCTGTCAGACTCCATCTTGAATTTGAACACCCGTAAGTACGGGTTCAGTGACTTGAGATTTAAAATGGGCCTTACCGAACCGTCCGGTTTCGGTACTACAAAAGGGTTGGAATAATAACCCTTGTTTTGTAGGTGTAGTTTAACTGGAACAGTGACCCGAGTCTGTACCAGTATTTGAATCGCTGCCTGCAATGTCAAACCTGCTTTTGGAGAAGCTGGTAAGCCAGATTTGAAGATTCTGGTAGTTGGGAGTTCCTGAAATTCCAGTCTGTATCCCAGGGATCTTGACATGATGTCGCCCATTTGTGACTGAAATGATGTAAGCGGGCTCTCACCTGCCTGTATTCCAGGCAGTGCGGTCCACCGTCAAGCTGAAGGCTTTGAGGAAGCAGATCCGGAGGTCTATTCCTGAGAACCTGCAGCCAAGAGTTTTCTGGGTTTACTTTTACCGACTTGGAAGGTTGTAGAAGAACCCTTGGATTTTCCTTTAAATTTTGCAGTCCGAAAAGACTGCAGTGTTGGCGCAGAGTAGGTTTCCCTAGCTGGAGTTCGGCTGAAGGAAGGTATGTAGACTTAACCGTCGTAGCTTTGGATATCCACGTATCCAGTTCATCTCCAAAAAGAGCCTCACCCGTGAATGGTAGACTTTCCATGCTTTTCCTGGAATCCGCAGTCCACTGGTGTAGCCACAAGCCACTGCGTGCTGACACTGCCATAGCAGTGGTGCATGCGTTGAGCAAACCAGTTTCCTTTTAAGGCCTCCACCATAAAGTTAGCAGAATCCTGAATATGCTGTAGGAGTAAAATAATCCCCCACCCTGGGTGAGGAATCAAAGTCGTCAATTAGGTTACCTGACCACTTAGCAGTGGCCCTAGTGATCCATGCACAAGCAATAGTGGGTCTCCGGGCCACCCCAGCCGCAGTGTATAAAGATTTGATATTGGTCTCAATCTTGCGGTCAGCAGGACATGGCCCCGGGAACCGGTAAGACTATCTTACGTGACAACCTGGACACTGATGCGTCCACAATCGGCGGGTTTTCCCATTTCTTCCTATCCTCCGCAGGAAAGGGAAAGGAAGATATCAGCCTTTTAGGGATCTGAAACTTTTTGTCAGGGTTCACCCACATCTCTTTAAACAGGGCATTTAATTCCTTTGAAGCGGGAAAGTAGCTGAGGATTTCTTTTTAGTGTTAAAATAAGATTCCTTTTCTACATCCTCAGTCTTGTCAGGAATATCAATGAGGGCCTGTATACCCTGCGACAGGACAGCATCCCCTTCCCCACTCGCATCCACTTCACCTCTGGATCCGACGTGTCAGGATCAGTATCACCCTGCATGATTTGGGTCAGAGTACGCTTTTGTGGGCAAATGGCGAGAGTGTGGGGCACAGGCATGGGAGCTGAATCTCTATTCATCAGGTCATCCATAGACTGCCGTGAGAATTTTGTCTCATTCTCCGTATGAGACAGCTTAGTAGAAATATTTGAAATCATCCCTTTAATGGAGGCCAACCATGGGGGTTTAGCCCCACTGGACTGGGAATGAACACTATCCTGTGTACAGGATAGTGAGTCCCCAGGGGAAGAGAGACATTCCACTGTACAAGACACACAGTCCCTGGACATTATTGTAAAGGGACACACACACATACATACACACACACACACACACACATACACACACACACACACACACACACACACACACACACACACACACACACACGTGAAAACTTAGTATATGTAGGCAGGGTCCTCAGAAAGACACAGAAATCAGAGCCAGGCACACAGCGTCCCTTCTAGCAAGGTAAAACCTAGCTGGGTCGCACAGTAATAAGCTCTGTAGTAGTGGTTATAATCTTACTAAGACCCCCTGGTACCACTGAGAAGACTTGGAGTCCTTGTGGAGGAGCTGCGCGTCCCTGGGAATGCTGCCTGTATGAGCTGCAGAGGAAAATGGCGCTGGAGAGCTGTAGGATCTGCTCTGAGTGAAGCCCCGCCCCCTGTAATGGCACGCGGCTTCCCGCATTTTTTATACTGGCCCTGAGGTAAAAAATGTCTAACCAAGAGTTAAAACCCCTGTTAGTACGTTGTGGCCAGTGTGGACATCAGCGGAGGCTCAGCGCGCACCTCACAGCGGGACACACCGCCAGCGTGTGTCTGTCTGAGCCCCCTGAAGCACAGCCTGAAGTCAGAGCTGCGTTCCAGCCCTTGTACCACCATTCCCGCTGGCGCCCCGGTAACCGGGATGCCGGCGTTGTACTTGCCACTCTTCATTCTTCAAGGCTCTGTTAGGGGGTGGCAGTGTGCTGCTGGAGGGTACGCTGCGCCGTGGTGTAACTTGCGAATGGCTCCCTCAGGAGCTCCGTGTCCTGTCAGCAGAGAAACGGGACAATTAACTCTAAGAAAGTTGGTCCGTTCTCCCCCCCCTAAGTCCCACGAAGCAGTCAGGCTGTTGCCAAACAGCCTTGACTGAAATAAGAAACCTTTAAAATAAAAATAGAAAACTCTTCAGGGGCTCTCCAAAGTGTGACCGGCTCCTCCAGGCACATTTTCTAAACTGAGTCTGGTAGGAGGGGCATAGAAGGAGAAGCCAGCCCACACTATTGATATCTTAAAGTGCCCATGGCTCCTTGTGGACCCGTCTATACCCCATGGTACTAATGTGGACCCCAGTAGCCGTAAGAGAGAATTTTATTTGGTTTATATCCTAGGGCAGTGGTTCGCAACCCCAACTCTTATGCACTCTCAACACGTCATGTTTTGAAGGCTTCTGTTGTGCTTCCAGCTCTTTGCTGGGAAGGGCTCTTATTGTGTCCCAGCAAGAAAATCATATTGAATTTGAGCAAAAATATGAATTTGTTTGCTCTGCAAATTTACATAATACAATAAATACCTCACCAGATATGCTTATTATGATAATTAGACCCTTCTAACAGTGTTACATCTCCCCTTTGTAACAAACAGTAAATATATCAGAGCTTGGAGAGAGGCAAAATGTAGAGAGATAAAGTACCAACCGATCAGATCCTATCGGTTTTCTACCGTTGCTCGCAAAATGGCAGTTTGATACTGATTAGTTGGCATGTTATCTCTCTCTCCAAGGTTTGATACATCTACCCCATATAGTTTTGAACTCTACACCCCCTTTTTTTGGGATGTAGTTATGTGACCGGCGGTCACAATACCTCCCCCATACATCCCGCCCCCTTACGATCTGGACGGTCGGCATGCCGACTAACCGGGACTATTCCCACTCGTGGGTGTCCACGACACCCATAGATTGGGAATAGAGCGGTCGCCACCGAGCCCCCCAGGCGGCTTGTTGTACTCACCCCCGCCGGCATTCTGCGACCATGTGCACATTCTGTGCAGTACTCACAAACCAGAATCAAATTTTGTTTCTTTTCCCAGTGATAATTAAAAATACAAGACCTAATTGGAGAGGCACGCTGATATACTCTGTGTGTCAATTACTACGTTGATCGTTATAAAAGTGGTTTATCTGACATTGTGGAATATATTGATGCAGTGTACCACTACATTCAACCAACATTCTGTTTAATCCACTGAGATACTTGCTCTCTATAAATAAGTCTATTGATCCGGAAGAAAGCAGACATTAACCAATTATGTTTCATAAGGGAAAATATATTCCTTCCTGATTCCAGTAATGGCAGTTACATTTATACATGCTTCAACATCTGACTCCATTTCAATTAATGGTGGGGCTCTCGTGTGTCACAGATGTCCCACAAGCTATTATTTTTAATGCTTATTTTCCTAAAATGTTTACTTCTAATTTCAATTTTGACAGAATGTGAAATAAATATAAAACATGTCACAGATTGATATATTAACAGGTTAGAAACCCCATTTACATGTCAAAATTCATATTTATGGGCCCTTTAAAACAACTCTGCATTTTATTTATTTTTTTGCGTGGTTTTTCCAGAGTTTCTGGGTATTTTAAATCCCTGTGGGGAATTCAATTGTTTTTTTTTATGGTGCCCTGTGACCAACGGAGCAATTCAATTGTTCTTCCATTCGGGCGCACAAACAACCATTATTTCTGCCCATCCGCTCCTGAGATGGCAGGTAAAATGGTGTGCAAAGTCTGTCTTTTCACACATCTTTCTGGTTGCGCTCAGTACGTTTTGCATGGGTAAATCCTTTGCTGTTAAACATGACAAGTACAAAAAACAGTGGGTGCCCAGCGCCAGAACAAACATTTGCCAAAGTGACAGGCGGTGTGCCGCAATGTGGTGCGCAAAACATTTGAACCGCCCCCCTGACCAACTAAGTTTTTTGGATCCATGGAAAGGTACATTATTCTAATTAACTTGGTGAAAACGCTCTTAACAAGAGATTTCAGTGTACAGAATTTTGTCCAACTATATTTCAACAGATCATGTTAGGTAGAATCTAAAGGTGTTTTAAAGCTCTGTGGCTATGGTAACAGATTCGAAGATTTCTGTAGCTAAATTTTGAGAATTTTTTGTTTTCTCTAGGATGTGTATTATTTTATGATCAAAATGACTGCAAATGTACCTGCTCTTGACAGGATTAAGTCTGGAACAAGTCCCCCCCTAAGGGTCATGTTTGGTAAATGTTGACTTAATAATAATAATATGTGCCTATCACTGTTTGCTTCCTGCCTGTGTGATGAGAACGCTCTTGACACAGAACCTCTGTATCTGCTGTGAGATAGCTCCATCACTCTCTCATGTCTATACTTCTTATGTCCCCTATATCCCCTTACAGTTTATGTCCCCTATATCCCTTAAAATTGATTGAGATTGCAGTGTTTAAATGTTGGACTATTACTTTTTTCATTTGGATTTGTTTCTAGGTTTTCTTTCAAAACCTGCAATATGTTGTTGGAGAGGGTCATGTTCTAATATGGTAATAGTAAATTTGATTTATGTAGCAAGTTCACCTAATATTCTGCATCCACAAATCGCTATGTGATTTATACTAGTTTGTGCACGGATTATAGCTTACTTTTAATGATCTCCAGAGCAGAGAACCATGACTGACCCAGATATAATGTGTGAATGTGACACATGATATATTTTGCCTGGTGCGGAGAGAATCACTGGAATAACAAAGAAGGTGGTCACGATTAAGGCAAATTGTTAATGAATGCCGGGATGTAGGATGCAAAAACCACTTTCCATAATTTCCAGGTTTGCACCACTAGATAAATAGGTTACTCCGTTTTGTGACGCTGTATAATTAATGATTAAACCTGTCCTAGTGATATTCTCCCTGGGAGACCCTGAAACAGAAAGCGATAGGCGCTCATGTAGCGTGATCTCATTTTGTTTTGTATGTATTGTATTTAATAAGACAAAATAAAGCCTTAATCCACTCTACTTTTACCAATCGAGGTTCTTTAATGGTAGCTTTCAAATCAATTCACTATTTCTGGTAATCAATGAGCTGCCTGTTTGCCTTTTAATAGCTTTGATTTTATCAACAGATCAATATTGAAAGGGATAAGACATATTGAATCATTAGTATTGATGACATTAACATTGGATATTTTTGACGTTGGTAAGCACTAAGCTGAAAGCAATGTGACGTGCACCGGATGATTACATGGAAGATTGTTTCTGTCATAGCAAGCAACCAAAAATGCAAATTCATCAGTTTCACAGTGTTTTATTCTACTTGTATCCTTACTATATGCATGTTCATAAAAGTGCCTCAGCTACATCTGGCTCCATCACAGCATAATGAGCTACATCTGGCTTTATCACAGCATATACTGATGTACGTTTTCCTGGCCATATTGAACGCAAGCCATTTTGAGACTCTTGTCCCTTTCTTGTCAAAGCATAGTCTAGAACCTCATGGCTTTGTGCATTTAGTTGACTGTATGGTCTACTCCATCAACAATTATACAATATATGCTTTTATTTTCAAACTTCTCCCTGTTGTCATCCAGGAAAAAAAATCAGTTACAGGCACCATCAGAGGTGAGTTTCTGCTGGCCTACATGGGTGCTGGGCATAAGACCACACTACAATCATATACTAGGTATAGATTATATATAAAGCGATATGTTGGGAATGGGTTCCAAGTCAAAACACAAACTTAATTTAGAGTTCATATACACCTTATACACATAGCCTGAAGATAGTTATATACAATATTTTTACTATTTGTATGCATGAAACAAAGTTTGTGTACTACAAACCTTCAGAAAGCAAAGGTGTCACTTTCTAAGTGCTCATTAAGGGCCTAGGGGGTCATTCCGAGTTGTTCGCTCGCAAGCTGCTTTTAGCAGCTTTGCACACGCTAAGCCGCCGCCTACTGGGAGTGAATCTTAGCTTATCAAAATTGCGAACGAAAGATTAGCAGAATTGCAAATAGACACTTCTTAGCAGTTTCTGAGTAGCTCCAGACTTACTCGGCATCTGCGATCAGTTCAGTCAGTTTCGTTCCTGGTTTGACATCACAAACACACCCAGCGTTCGCCCAGACACTCCTCCGTTTCTCCAGCTACTCCCGCGTTTTTCCCAGAAACGGTAGCGTTTTTTCGCACACACCCATAAAACGGCCAGTTTCCGCCCAGAAACACCCACTTCCTGTCAATCACACTCCGATCACCAGAACGAAGAAAAAACCTCGTAATGCCGTGAGTAAAATTCCTAACTGCATAGCAAATTTACTTGGCGCAGTCGCACTGCGGACATTGCGCATGCGCATTAGCGACTAATCGCTCCGTTGCGAGAAAAAAATAACGAGCGAACAACTCGGAATGACCCCCCTAATTCTGAGTTGATCGCAGCAGCAAATGTGTTAGCAGTTGGGCAAAACCATGTGCAGTGCAGGGGAGAGAGAGTTAGATTTGGGTGGGATGTGTTCAAACTGAAATCTAAATTGCAGTGTAAAAATAAAGCAGCCAGTATTTACCCTGCACAGAAACAAATAACCCACCCAAATCCAACTCTCTCTGCAAATGTTATATCTGCCACACCTGCAGTGCACATGGGGGTAATTCCAAGTTGATCGCAGCAGGTAATTTTTTAGCAGTTGGGAAAAACCATGTGCACGGCAGGGGAGGCAGATATAACATGTGCAGAGAGAGTTACATTTGGGTGGGTTATTTTGTTTCTGTGCAGGGTAAATACTGGCTGCTTTATTTTTACACTGCAATTTAGATTGCAGATTGAACAAACCACACCCAAATCTAACTCTCTCTGCACATGTTATATCTGCCTCCCCTGCAGTGCACATGGTTTTGCCCAACTGCTAAAAAATTTCCTGCTGCGATCAACTTGGAATTACCCCCATGGTTTTGTCCATGTTTTTAATTTCCAGTCTATTCTGAACACCTCACACCTCACAATATTGTTTTTAGGCCTAAAAGTTGCACTGAGGTGGCCGTATGACCAAGCTAAGAGACACAAGTGTGCGGCACAAACACCTGGCCCATCTAGGAGTGGCACTGCAGTCCCACTGCACTAATGGTGGATACCGGACGCACGTCTAACATCAGCATAGTTGTTATGGCCTCAGTAATCGATATAGCAGTATCACTGGACTGGATTTATACGCCAGTACCACTGTAATTATATGTCAAAATCACTGGAATTATACATCAAAATCACTGGAATTATACTGCAAAATTCTCTGGAGTTATATAACACAATATGCGGCACAGGAGAGTGTGCCCCTACACCTCACAGGGCAAACCCTGTAAAAAATTATTTGGATTAAATATTAATAAATAATATACAGCACAGGACAGCACCACTGAACTTATATGGCAGCACCACTGGACTGGATTTATACGGAATTATATGGAATTATACGGCAGGATAACTGGAATTATATGCTAATATCACTGGAATTATACGGCATTATCACAAGAATTATACGGCATTATCACAGGAATAATACGCCAGTATCCCGAGAATTATACGGCAATATCATTGTAATTATACGCCAGTATCACGGGAATTATACGGCAATATCACCACTCACCAGTATTCTACGCCAGTAACAATGGATAATTGGCAGCAGAGGACACCACCACTGTGTCTGATCACTGGACTGATGCTGCACAAGAGAGACACTACCCCTGGTCTGATGCAAGACAACACAACAAAACTGCAAGGGACTTCTACAGCAGCCAGCAGCACTGGGGACATATAGCAGCAGAGGACACCAACACTGTGACTGGCTGGACTGATGCAGCATAAGACACTGTCTACACTGGACTGAGCAGCACAAGTCAGCACTAGAATCGCCACCCCACTTCCCCGCACCCACACAGTCACTGAGGACGGAGACACGTCCTCTCACTACACTCTCCGAGACTGGAGTGAAAATGGTCGCGACGCTCGGCTCCTTATATGGAATCCAAATCCCGCGAGAATCCGGCTGTGGGATGATGATGTTTTGCCTCGTTCTGGTTTCCGAGTCAGGCGGAAAAACCCGAGCCTGACTCTGAACCGGACTCTAATGATAAAGTCTGGTAGGGTTCGGTTCTCAGAGAACCGAACCCGCTCATCTTCACGAGTCGGAGGCTAATAGAAAAATGTCTTAAGAAAAATTCCTGGGAGTAAGGGTGAAATTAGAACTTGCCAAGATGAATAGGCTATGTTCCACAGTGATTGATACATGTGGGTGACACATTTAGCTGTTTGGCTCTCAAACCACCAAGCAACCAGATTAGATTGGGTGTGTGGACTGCAATCATCTACCATCTGGATTTCTGACCTCTCCTTTCAGATCTGACAACATTCACAAATAAACATGGCGATTAATTTAAACGTCCCATATTCAGATGTCTGCAGATGTTAGTTTATTTTACAGTTTTTACAGAAAGGAAACATTTTCAATTACATTTTTGGTTTCTTAGTGGCACTTTTTCATGCATATTTCCCTGTATGGTGCCATATTTTCCCCTATTGGCAGATTTTGGATTTTTTTATTTTATTCACTGTATCCCCATGCCTTGAATAGTATACCTACTAAATTTAGTGGTTGAGTGTGGTGAGTTCATGTGCCCAACACAACGTGACCACACCCCTTTTCACTATCCCAATTCCCTAAAATAAAATCTGTACAATGCAGTAGAGCTACTTAGAGCTTAAATTTGAGAGAAGTCATCTTTTAGGTTTTTTTATTAGCCCAATGAAACACACAGAGATTGTCTTGGAGACTGCTTATTAGAACCATTAGGTCTTACTACGGGGCATATTCATCATCACTTTATTTTTGCTACTTTTGTAGAAAATAAGTTTTGGGACCATTCATCATGAAGGCAACACTGGAGATATTACAGATATCTCCTGCTTACCTTTCAATCCCAATCTGGACCGGTGACTCAATCAAGTTTTGAAAATATTTTTGGAACTTGACTGCAGCTGTATTCGCCATCTTCAGATGGTGTTTGCTACTGCAACTCGCTGCTTATCTATGGGAATTAGTCCTGGCTTATGAAGAGGGATCCTTCTGGATCCCTCCAACCTGTCCGGCTGCTTCCATTGGACGACAGCGCTTTGTGCGCCTGGGTGATCCCTAGTTCACGCAGGCGCACTAAAGGTGGGTACACACTAGAAAGATATATCTGCAGATCAATTGATCTGCAGATATATCTATGGACGGATCGGGCAGTGTGCTGTGCATACACACTGCCCGATCCGTCGGGGACTGACGTCATGAACTGGGCAGGCGTGTACACACGCCCGCCCAGCTCAGCTGTCAATCACCACCGGCCGCCGCAGCATGTGTACGGGCGGTCAGCCGACCGCCGTACACGCACAGCGACGCGCCAATATATCGGTAGATATATTGGCCGTCTGCTGTGCTGCAGGGCCGACGCGATGCGTCTGTGAACGACGGAGTTCACAGACGTATCGGCCGTACACACTGGCCGACGGACCAGCGATATATCGGCCGTTCAAGAGAGCGGCCAATATATCGGACAGTGTGTACAGGCCTTAACACTGTCAGGTCAGACTCGGCAGTGGTAACTTTCACTGCTACGAAGGTAGTGGTGAAAAGGTTTGTGAAGAAAGCTGATTTTCGGCAATTGGGGCGAGTTAGAATGTTAATTAATGAGTAATATTATGAATTTGCACCTATACATGGCAGAGCCACACTTTCAATACATCGTTTAGCCTCAAACAGAGCCGGATTAAGGCGCAGGGGGGGGGGGGGGGACGGGACTGTGGGTAAGTACTCCGGGCCCCCCTTTCTAAAAGGACCCCCCACGCAGCTCGGAGGTCCGATCTGCAGCGCTGTGCTCCCAGCGTCTCCCCCGTAGGTTGCTCTGGCCACTTAACAGCCACGGCGCCGCATAGAAGTACAGGACGGCTCAGCTGTCCAATGGTGTGTAAAGAAGCGGCCTGCGGCTCAGTCATTGGTTGGGCACGCAGGCTGCAGGGAAGAAGTGGAGCCAATGTAAATGAGAAACGCGCTCTCCTGTGTCACCAGCAGCGTCTGCCAGCAGCACAGCAAACAGTAAACTGGCTTTATTTGTTTTTTTTTTTATCATGTTGCAATCGTGTGTGTGTGTGTGTGTGTGTGTGTGTGTGTGTGTGTGTGTGTGTGTGTGTGTGTGTGTGTGTGTGTGTGTAATATTATTATATATAATATAGAAGTCTGGCACTCCACAATGTCACATTAAATGCTCCGGTGCCCTCCGTGACATACTTGCATGATAGAACAAAAGCGGCAACACTCAGAGTCTTGTAAAAAGTAATCCGGGTGTCTTGATGGGTTAGGTAGAGAATGACGGCGGTTGGGATGCTGTCGGTCAGATTACCGACCACGGCATCATGATGTTCATAATCCTGACAGGGGACGGTAAGTATACTTACCTTCCCCAAATGTCCCCCTAACCCTGACCCTCCCTCCCTGCAGCCTAACCCCAACCCTCCGTGGTGGACCTGAACATGATCCCTGTCGGGATTCTGGAGTTGGTATTTTGACTGCCGGGATCCCGACTACTGGGATCTTGACCGGATCCCATCTTGATATGTGTTATTAATACACTTGGATAACTTTATACCAGACTCTTCTGCCTGTGTTAACCCATGGCTCCAGACTGTGTGTGTGTGTGTGTGTGTGTGTGTGTGTGTGTGTGTGTGTGTGTGTGTGTGTGTGTGTCTGTCTAGAAATAAAAGACACAAGTTCAGTGTGGAAATGTGAAATAACAATATACTGTAGACTTGCCAGGTATTTTGCACACATTAGCCAACACCTGGGAAAAAATTGCCCTGTTCAGCAATCTTACAACTCGAGATCTGTAAGTATGTTTACACATTTCCGCTTTGAACTTACAGTCCTAACCACAGTTACTTAGGCTCACAAATCATGATTAGGAAAAGTAGGATGGCATAATTAATATTGTGAAACAGAGCAACGTATTCACTTTCCCTGCAATTTCTGACTAAAATTACCTTACAGTGTATTCGCGACAGATCATCTGAAACATCTATTGTATAAATAATTTATGACTGGAATTTCCTCACTATCAAATGACATCACAAATTAAGATATAATACCTAAGAATTATTATTATTTTTATCCTTTATTTATATGGCGCAATAAGGGTTCCGCAGTGCCCAATTACAGAGTACATATGCACATAATCAAAACAGGAAACCAGTTGAAGACAATATGGGGGGGGGGATCATTCTGAGTTGATCGCACCAAGCAACTTTGTGCTGCTGGTGCGATAAACTAATCCGCCTATGGGGGAGTGTAATTTAGCATAGCAGGGCTGCATTCGCTTGTGCAGCCCTGCTATGCTAAAAAAAAAGTTTCACTCAAAACAAGACCAGCCCTGCAGCTACTTACCCAGTGCGACGGATCCAGCGATGAAGGTCCCGGCTGTGACGTAAGACATGGCTGGAAACGGTGAGTATCTGCCCTGGAACGCCTCCCTCCTGTCCATCTTCTTGCGATCGCCGCTGCGATCACATTTGTCGTTGGCGGCGGCATTGCCCGGCGATGATCATCACCAGGCAACGACGTGCATGAGCAAAGCGACCATCGCGCATGCGCATTTACGACCCGTTCACACCACAGCGAAGAACCGCTGCGTGCGAACGGGTCGGAATGACCCCCAATATAGGACAAGTACAGGGTAACTAAGCATAACTACATCAGTAGACGACACTGAGATAAGTATCAAGGTGGCCGAAAACTGCAGGATTTGGGCAGTTGAGGATTATTAAAGTAAGAAAAGGTTAATCACATGAGGGAAGAGGGCCCTACTCGTGAGTGTATTTATATTCCAATCTGTAGACATGCATTCTTGACCCTTTTCATACGGGTGTGGTATGTTAGATAGACTAGGCTTAGGCCGACCGTTAGTAGGTCAACATGGTTTCTATGTTGACAGGGACTCTATGTCAACATGAAAAAAGGTCGACATTAGGTTGTTGTATTTTAGGTGTCGTTTTCTTCGTTGAGTGACCGGGAATCCCAATTAGTGCACCGTGTCCTCTCGCCATGCTTCGGTTAATGGAAAAAAAATGTAAAAAGCTCATTTCGACCTTTTGTCATGTCGACCTAGTACATGTCAACCTAGAGTCCCTGTCGACATAGAAACCATGTCGACCTACTTACTGTCGAGAAGTAGTGGTCGACCTAGACATTGTCAACCTAAGTCTTGTCGACCTAGAGACTGAATCCCTTTCATACCACTGATCTTTTAACTATGACAAACCTGGAGGAATGCTGCAGCAGTACGGATGGTGTGCAGGGCCGGCGCCACCATTAGGCAGCTTTAGGCAGCTGCCTATGGGCGTCGGCACTTGGAGGGCGGCGCTGTGTTAAGCAAAAAAAAAAAAAATTATTTGACAGGATGTGCGGCGCCTGTTCACTCAGTGTAGTTGGGTTTTTTTTTTGTGTGAACTTTGGAGTCTCTCAGGCTGCAGTGCTGTGTAACATGGCAGCTGCAGCCTGCAGGCACGGAGGATGTAGCTGTACCGATGTAACGGGGGAGGGTGGGGAGGACCAAGCCTGGCCCAGCCTGCTCTGCCCAGCTCCCGCCCGGAGGACAGTGCAGTGCCGTGATTCGCGGTGATTTAGGGGGCGGAGCCTAATGCCGTGAAGTGCCCGCCCCCATCAGATGATCGGAGACCTGTGCTGCTGTGCTACTGTAGTAATCAGGTAGTGTAACTCAGTCTCTCTCTGACACTCTATCTCTCTCTCCCTGACTCTCTCTCTCTCCCTCACTCTCTTCCGGACTCTCTCCCTCGCACTCTCTTCCTGGCACTTTCTCCCTCACTCTCTCTTCCTGGCACTCTCTCTCCCTGACACTCTCTCTCCCTCACCCTTTTCCTGGCACCCTCTCTCCCTCACCCTTTTCCTGGCACTCTCTCTCCCTCACCCTTTTCCTGGCACTCTCTCTCCCTCAGTCTCTTCCTGGCACTGTCTCTCCCTCACTCTTTTCCTGGCGCTGTCTCTCCCTCACTCTCTTCCTGGCACGGTCTCTCCCTCATTCTCTTCCGGGCACTCTCCCTCACTCTCTTCCGGGCACTCTCTCTCCCTCACTCTCTTCCGGGCACTCTCTCTCCCTCACTCTCTTCCGGGCACTCTCTCTCCCTCACTCTCTTCCGGGCACTCTCTCTCCCTCACTCTCTTTCTGGCACTGTCTCTCCCTCACTCTCTTCCTGGCACTCTCCCTCACTCTCTTCCGGGCACTCTCTCCATTACTCTCTTTCTTGCACTGTCTCTCCCTCACTCTCTTCCTGGCACTCTCCCTCAGTCTCTTCCGGGCACTCTCTCTCCCTCAGTCTCTTCCGGGCACTCTCTTTCTGGCACTGTCTCTCCCTCACTCTCTTCCTGGCACTCTCTCTCTCTCTCCCTCTCTCTTCCTGTCACTCTCTCTCCCTCACTCTTCCTGGCACTGTCTCTCCCTCACTCTCTTCCTGGCACTCTCCCTCAGTCTCTTCCGGGCACTCTCCCTCAGTCTCTTCCGGGCACTCTCTTTCTGGCACTCTCTCTCCCTCACTCTCTTCCTGGCACTCTCTCTCCCTCACTCTCTTCCTGGCACTCTCTCTCTCTCCCTCTCTCTTCCTGTCACTCTCTCTCCCTCTCTCTTCCTGGCACTCTCTCTCTCCCTCACTCTTCCTGGCACTCTCTCTCCCTCACTCTCTTCCTGGCACTGTCTCTCTCTGACTCACTATGTCTGGGGCCTTCCCCTGCCTCCTCATGCATCGTTCGCTTCCCTGCCCTGACTACCAAGATTAGCTCCCTCCGTCTGTTCTTGTGCATAGCTGCATGCCCTAATTTACCCAGTGCTGCAAGTATGGCAGTACGGCGTACCTGTAAGAAAATCCCAGCAGGTACGCCATACCGCCGGGCCGCCACCTTGCAGACACACTGGGCCTTGGAGAGAAGAGAGCGTAGCATGCGCCTCTCCTGCCTGCGAGTCCGGCAGCGGCGGCGTGCACTGAGCCGGTTCGTGAGCCAATCAGAGCTCGCGGACCGGCAGCCAATCAGGAGCCACTGCTGCCGGACCGCAAGCCCTGATTGGCTCGCGGACCGGCGCCAGTTTAGCAGACCGGACTGAGGGCAGGAGAGGGACAGGAGGAGCGCGTGCTGCGCTCTCCTCTCCCCAGCAGAAGATAGTGCCAGCCCCAGGCAGCAGCAACAACGGTAAGTTGCACTGCTGGGGCATATCTGGCACTCTGGGGGCATGTGTATCTGGCACTGTGGGGGCATATCTGGCACTGTGGGGACATATCTGGCTCTCTGGAGGAATGTGTATCTGGCGCTGTGGGGGCATATCTGGCTCTCTGGAGGCATGTATATCTGGCACTGTGGGGGCATATCTGGCACTGTGGGGGCATGTGTATCTGGCACTGTGGGGGCATGTATATCTGGCACTGTGGGGGCATGTATATCTGGCACTGTGGGAGCATATCTGGCACTGTGGGGGCATGTATATCTGGCACTGTGGGGGCATGTGTATCTGGCACTGTGGGGGCATGTGTACCTGTCACTGTGGGGGCATGTGTACCTGTCACTGTGGGGGCATGTGTACCTGTCACTGTGGGGGCATGTGTATCTGGCACAGTGGGGGCATGTATATCTGGCACTGTGGGGGCATATCTGGCACTCTGGGGGCATGTATATCTGGCACTGTGGGGCATGTATATCTGGCACTGTGGGGGCATGTATATCTGGCACTGTGGGGGCATGTGTATCTGGCACTGTGGGGGCATGTATATCTGGCACTGTGGGGGCATGTATATCTGGCACTGTGGGGGCATGTATATCTGGCACTGTGGGGGCATATCTGACACTGTGGGGGCATGTATATCTAGCACTGTTGGGGCTATATGTATCTGGCACTGTGGGGGCATGTGTATCTGGCACTGTGGGGGCATGTGTATCTGGCACTGTGGGGGCATGTATATCTGGCACTGTGGGGGCATGTGTATCTGGCACTGTGGGGGCATGTATATCTGGCACTGTGGGGGCATGTATATCTGGCACTGTGGGGGCATGTATATCTGGCACTGTGGGGGCATGTATATCTGGCACTGTGGGGGCATGTATATCTGGCACTGTGGGGGTATATCTGGCACTGTGGGGGCATATCTGGCACTGTGGGGGCATGTATGTCTAGCACTGTTGGGGCATATATGTATCTGGCACTGTGGGGGCATGTGTATCTGGCACTGTGGGTGCATATGTGTATATGGCGCAGTGGGGGCATATGTGTATCTGGCGCAGTGGAGGCATATCTGGCACTGTGGGGGCATATGTGTATCTGACACTCTGGGGCAATGTGTATCTGGCGCAGTGGGGGCATATCTGGCACTGTGGGGGCATATGTGTATCTGACACTCTGGGGCAATGTGTATCTGGCACTGTGGGGGCATATATGGCACTACTGGGGGCATTTGTGTATCTAGCACCATGGGGCATTTGTGAATCAGGCACTGTAGGAGCATATCTGGCACGGTGGGGGCGTATCTGGCACTGTGGGGGCATATGTGTATCTGGCACTATTGGTGTCATAAGTGTATCTGGCCCCCGCCATATGTATATCACGTCCCCATTTTCATTGGCCACGCCCCATGTGGCATTTGACCACACCCATTTTTCCAGCGCGCGCACACAGTACCTCTAAGACATTTTTTCTACGTACACCACTGAATTTACCACAGTATTACTTATTCCGTAAAATCAAGACGCTGTTGTAAAGATCAGTGGTTGAGTGGTGGTTGATATCGGTTACAGCCACATGTTCTGTTGCCCTAAATCCCTTCCCTGGAGGTTGCCTATTGTCATCTCCTCCTGTGCACAGTCTATGGTGGCGCACGGCCTCACACACAGACAGCAGGGCGATTGTAAAACAGACGTATGTGTTACGCATACCAGGCTATGAGTCCTGGCATAGTGTACTGTAGCGGGCACACACCTGCTTCACAAATTTTATGGAGGCGCACACCAGCCGCGGATACCGGGGAGCGATGCTCCCGCTACCCGTACACAGAAGGGGAAGCCTGCAGGAGCATAATCATGTGGGTAGCAGGAGGGTATGCGCCCACTACCAGTAGATATAAATGCCGGATCCGTCGGAGTCAGCGGGCTATTGTAATGTGGGTGCTACGCTGTGGCGCAATGCATATTTATCATGGCAGCGCCAAGACAAGATTTAAAGTGACACATCTGTAGCAGGTGGCTATAGTCCTCCCATACCTTCCACTGTATATTACACAGCAGCAGCAGTATACACCCCTCTCTCCTGGGTCACTAGCGGCTGGGCTGGCACACAGTCTATAAACAGTATATATATATATATATATATATATATATATATATATATATATATAAATGTATGTATATCGTTCACGCCTTCACAACGTTGGCCAGATGTGACTATCTTTTGCACTAATACAGAGGTTGTTGTTTTATCAAAATCCAGAGTGCCGCTGCCTTCTTATCTTCTTGTACTATCATCTGCTGCGGTGGGCAATACACAAAAGCCGGCATGCCCTGTATACTGTATGCTTAGGGAAGTTCTTAACTGGTTGCCTTCACAGTAGAACTATATATATATATAAGTCGCAGGGTGCGGCACTCCAAGTATATAAGAAGAACACATCAGTGCTGCCATTGAGGTGTTATTATACGCTTGGAGTGGCGCATTCTGCGACTTGTGTGTGTATATATATATATATATATATATATATATATATATATATATATATACACATCTAAACCTCTCCCTAATCATAACCCCAATACAGTACCTTAACCCAAACTGATAAGCCAACCCTAATATCCTTCCTATCCCTAATACCCTAACCCAAATCGCTAAAACAACCCTAATACCCTATCCCTAATATCCTAACCCAGACGGGATGGCCCTATTCGGTTCTTATCTGCCGTCAGATTCTATGTGTAGAAAATGTATTTGGTGTAGCACACACATTTATCAAGTGGGTTGGATATGGGGTGTTGGGGGTGTTGGGGGGGGGGGGCGCGCTGAAGATTTGCCTAGGGTGCTGAGAAACCTTGCACCGGCCCTGATGGTGTGATGGATAAAATTACTGCCTCGCAGCACTGAGGTCAATTCCCCTAATGGCCCTAACTGTGCGGAGTTTGTATATTCTCCCCGTGCATGAGTGGGTTTCCTCTGTGTACTTCGGTTTCCTCCCACAATCCAAAATATACTGGCATGTTAATAGGCTCCCAACAAAAATTAACCCTAGTGTGAATGTGTGTACATATGGTAGTGAATTAAAGGTTGTACACTCCACTGGGGCAGGGACTGATGTGAATGGCTAAATATTCTCTGTAAAACGCTGCGGAATATGTGTGCACTATGGCCCTCATTCCGAGTTGTTCGCTCGGTATTTTTCATCGCATCGCAGTGAAAATCCGCTTAGTACGCATGCGCAATGTTCGCACTGCGACTGCGCCAAGTAACTTTACTATGAAGAAAGTATTTTTACTCACGGCTTTTTCTTCGCTCCGGCGATCGTAATGTGATTGACAGGAAATGGGTGTTACTGGGCGGAAACACGGCGTTTCAGGGGCGTGTGGCTGAAAACGCTACCGTTTCCGGAAAAAACGCAGGAGTGGCCGGAGAAACGGTGGGAGTGCCTGGGCGAACGCTGGGTGTGTTTGTGACGTCAACCAGGAACGACAAGCACTGAACTGATCGCACAGGCAGAGTAAGTCTGGAGCTACTCAGAAACTGCTAAGTAGTTAGTAATCGCAATATTGCGAATACATCGGTCGCATTTTTAAGAAGCTAAGATTCACTCCCAGTAGGCGGCGGCTTAGCGTGTGTAACTCTGCTAAATTCGCCTTGCGACCGATCAACTCGGAATGAGGGCCAATATAAATAGCTGGTAATAACTAAAATAAAGCTTTGGAAAATGCAACTAATTTGATTTTTTTTTTTTGTATGTCATATATAACCTGCATATAATAATGGTCTTTAAACCAGTGAAAATGTAAATCACAAGTTCCCAGATAGAATTTACGGTGATGCCTTCATATTCATAATCATATTGAAGTTCAGATTCTTTAGGACAGAAAAGTATTTGTACAGTTATGAACGCAACAGCTAAAAACATACACTTTTTAAAATGTCTAGAAAAGTATTTATGAACGGTGTCGGTGGTGTACAGAAGAAAATGCGGACAGTCATATGCTGAGTTGTAAACCTCTACATGACCAATCCACCCATATCCTCAACATTATTCACCATCTACAGGCTTCAGCCCTATACTTGGTGCAAAAGAACGATTTGAATCCAGATGGATCTCTGTGAACCCACAACTCCGCATAACCTACAATCCCGTCTCAACCCACAACTCCGCAATAAAATTAGCCTACATGTGAATGCCCCATTGCCACCCTTTACACCCATTCAGCCCCAAGTGCAGATGTGTGTGTGTGCTCAGAATTGCCCATGCTGATAAAAGCAAGATCCTCCACAAAACGACTTGCTTGTAATTCTACATCAGCCCTATTATCGCCTCTAAAATGTGTAAACATTCTATCAGGGAGCAGAAATATGAATACTCATTTTGCAATCTTATCGCCATACACTTGATTAAGTACAGAGTGTTCAGCTCTCAGTGTACAGCAGAAAAGGCTCCTGTACAGTGCTGGCTAGGCAAGCTATCACAGCAGTTGTTTAGAACCAATGATTTATATTACACATATCTCTAAAGGGATCATTCCTTTAAGAAAACACTTAAAACAGAATTATATTGAAAATGTTTTTACTTTTTTTTTGCTTAAGTGCTCAGTAACTGGGTGCTCATGCTGGCATTGGAGCTGCTACCAGCCTGTTTACTGATAGCACCATTCCCTCGCCCAACTGCTTTTCAGGGAATGGGGATTATATACCGGCTGACGGGATGACAGCTGCATCCCGATATACCGGCAGCTACACTCCCAACAGATATTATTCCCACTCAGTTGGTGGCGTGGACCCATCAGCCAAGTGGAAATTATGGGTGGGTGTCAGCCTTCCGACCTTCGGTAATATGTCGGCTGTCGGGATTCTGGAATCAGGTTCCTGAACATCAGGATCCCGACAGCAGGCATTATAACTGCATCCCGTTTTTCCGTGCACAGTACACAGCAAACGTGTAGAGAGAGATAAATGAATTACCACTCCACCAGTGACTGGGCTCTGTATGATACACTTGGCCACCAGGGATTATGCCCTTACTAATATCCTAATTTATGCAATTAAGTAATTAAAGTATGGGGTGTGTATATATAAGTATTTTCACAACATCCCTGAGGAAGCCTGCAGACATTGGCATATCTATAATGGGTGCAGGGTGTGTGGTGAACATGGGCCCGGGGGGGCCACACTGTACACCCTGCACCCATATAATTATACTTCCTCCTCCGTAGTCATATGGCAGCCGGCGCTGCTCACAAAAATCACCAGGAAAATGGCATGGATTTCATGTTTTGTTTTTTTTCTGGTTATTTGTACATGTGCAATAGAGACGTCCCCTGAAGCAAGGCACTGGTGCCATGTTCCCGTAAACTTGGACATATGGAGTAGACTGTGGCACAAAGTCAGAGTCTAGTGCGGTACCAAAGAGGAGGGGGACCACACAAAGCCTGCACATGGTCCTTCTCCTCTCTTAAACCACCCCTAACTATAGATCTGTCCACTCCATCCCATAGCACACTCTGCACACCAGAACATGGGAGTGGAAGCACTGGCATCTATAAGTGCATTCTAATCAAACATTTCTGAGCAACAAGTGACCACGAATGTGGGTAGAACACTGCAGCTTCAGGAAACCGGGCCACCAGTGGTGGGAATTAGGCAGAAGAAGCTTGATAGTAAGCGATGAGCATGCAGTCTACATTTCTCATAGATTGGACCATTCTAAAAATGATTTGGGTATATGGGTGGGGTTCCAACGCTTCCTTTACTACTTGTGAATAATGGCTATATAAATTATCTAGGGCTTTACTACTCAGGCAAATGAGAGTATAAAAGTGGGATGCAGTTAATATATCGGCTGTCGAAATCCCGGTATTCAGGAGATCGAGGTCGGAATCCTGACAGCTGGTGACATGCTGCCGCATGTAATCCCCGATAAACGTGGGGTATTCCAACGCGGTTGTTGGGTCCATACCACCAACCGAATGGGAATATAACCTGTGGTGATCGCACTCGCTGCCGGGATTCAGACAGATGGGATGTCGCTGTCTGTATAGTGACAGCTGGCATCCCATCTGCCGCTCAAGCATATGTTTTCCGTTAAAAGTGCCTAAGAGTGTGATTTAGACAGGTAACACCCTAAAAGTGCTCGTGCAAAAAATTATGTGCATAGTCAGCAACTTAATGCTTGCTGTCTTCAGTCATTTGACCACCATAAGAATGAAGATACATAGAGCATTGTGTGTTGAACACTGCATATTTGCTCAATAATCACGGTGTCTATTAGGAACCAAATATTCCCAAAAGCACAGTTTAAAATTACGATAAACCCAAATAGCAGATAGCACATGTACAGGAAATAAAAGTATTAAGAGCTTATCTGTCCATGGTGGAATTCCAAAGTACAGTATTGTACCAACGCGTTTCATCCTATTCCAAGGACTTAAAAAAAAAAGATTTTCAACATAATACTGGCTCTAACACCCTTTCAGTAAAATCATGTACTGTATATTAAATTGGTATTTATTTATATGCACCCTCTTACCCTTTAAACCATAGGTCTTCAACCTGGGGGAACTACACATCCCAGCATGCGCTGCCTCAGTTTTAGCATACCTTAATAGCAAAACTGTGACAGGGCATGCTGGAATGTGTAGTTTCACAGCAGTTGGAGGGCCACAGGTTGAAGACCCATGCTTTAAACCCATAGAATATTATTCTAAATATCAGAAATAATTTGTTCTGTTATACCCCTCCCTCCACTCCATTCACCTGTTTCAGCTCCATTAGTTTGTCATTTGGGAAATACATTTTTGTTAGGAATGTGTGTGCAGTCTTGTGGTGAACAAAGTACTGGGGATCTGCTCAGGATCCCGCCGATCGGGATCCTGGCAGTTGACATACCGTCGATAGAATCCTGAACCCACTCGGCATGCCGATAGTGCATCCTGAATAAGGAGGCCTTCACATAATTTTTTTATTTCTCTAACGTCCTAAGTGGATGCTGGGGACTCCGTAAGGACCATGGGGATTAGCGGCTCCGCAGGAGACTGGGCACAACTAAAGAAAGCTTTAGGACTACCTGGTGTGCACTGGCTCCTCCCACTAAGACCCTCCTCCAGACCCCAGTTAGATTCTTGTGCCCAGCTGAGCTGGATGCACACTAGGGGCTCTCCTGAGCTCCTAGAAAGAAAGTATATTTAGGTTTTTTATTTTACAGTGAGATTTGCTGGCAACAGACTCACTGCAGCGAGGGACTAAGGGGAGAAGAAGCGAACCTACCTAACAGGTGGTAGTTTGGGCTTCTTAGGCTACTGGACACCATTAGCTCCAGAGGGATCGACCGCAGGACCCGACCTTGGTGTTCGTTCCCGGAGCCGCGCCGCCGTCCCCCTTACAGAGCCAGAAGCATGAAGAGTCCGGAAAATCGGCGGCAGAAGACTTCGGTCTTCACCAAGGTAGCGCACAGCACTGCAGCTGTGCGCCATTGCTCCTCATGTACACCTCACACTTCGGTCACTGATGGGTGCAGGGCGCTGGGGGGGGCGCCCTGAGGGCAATATATGACACCTTGGCTGGCAAATCTACATCATATATAGTCCTAGAGGCTATATAGATGTAAAATTACCCCTGCCAGTATTCCAGAAAAAGCGGGAGAAAGTCCGCCCGAAAAAGGGGCGGGGCTTCTCCCTCAGCACACTGGTGCCATTTTCTCTTCACAGTGCAGCTGGAAGACAGCTCCCCAGGCTCTCCCCTGTAGTTTTCAGGCTCAAAGGGTTAAAAAGAGAGGGGGGGCACTAAACTTAGGCGCAATATATTAGTGTTAATCCCTGCATTATATAGCGCTCTGGTGTGTGCTGGCATACTCTCTCTCGGTCTCCCCAAAGGACTTTGTGGGGTCCTGTCCTCAGTCAGAGCATTCCCTGTGTGTGTGCGGTGTGTCGGTACGGCTGTCGACATGTTGGATGAGGAAGGTTACGTGGAGGCGGAGCAGAGGCCGATAAATGGGATGTCGCCCCCTGTGGGGCCGACACCAGAGTGGATGGATAGGTGGAAGGTATTAACCGACAGTGTCAACTCCTTACATAAAAGGCTGGATGACGTAACAGCTGTGGGACAGCCGGCTTCTCAGCCTGCGCCTGCCCAGGCATCTCAAAGGCCATCAGGGGCTCAAATAACGCCCGTTACCTCAGATGGCAGACACAGATGTCGACACGGAGTCTGACTCCAGTGTCGACGAGGTTGAGACATATACACAATCCACTAGGAACATCCGTTACATGATCTCGGCAATGAAAAATGTGTTACGCATTTTCTGACATGAACCCAAGTACCACATAAAAGGGGTTTTATTTTTGGGGAGAAAAAGCAGCCAGTGTTTTGTTCCCCCATCAGATGAATGAATGAAGTGTGTAAAGAAGCGTGGTTTCCCCCGATAAAAAACTGGCAATTTCTAAAAAGTTACTGATGGCGTACCCTTTCCCGCCAGAGGATAGGTCACGTTGGGAGATATCCCTTAGGGTGGATAAGGCGCTCACACGTTTGTCAAAAGGTGGCACTGCCGTCTTAGGATACGGCCACCTTGAAGGAACCTGCTGATAAAAAGCAGGAGGCGATCCTGAAGTCTGTATTTACACACTCAGGTTATATACTGAAACCTACAATTGCCTCAGCATAAATAGTGCTGCTGCAGCGTGGTCTGATACCCTGTCAGATAATATTAATACGCTAAGACAGGGATAATATTTTGCTAACATTGAGCATATTTAAGACGTTGTCTTATATATAAAGGATGCACAGAAGGGATATTTGCCGGCTGGCATCCAGAATTAATGCAATGTCCATTCTGCCAGGAGGGTATTAGAAACCCGGCAGTGGACAGGTGATGCTGCCTTTTAAAAGGCACATGGAGATTCTGCCTTATAAGGGTGAGGAATTGTTTGGGGATGGTCTCTGGGACCTCGTATCCACTGCAACAGCTAGGAAGAAAAATTTTTACCTCAGGTTTCCTCACAAAAGCCTAAGAAAGCACCGTATTTTCAGGTACAGTCCTTTCGGCTTCAGAAAAGCAAGCGGGTCAAAGGCGCTTCCTTTCTGCACAGAGACAAGGGAAGAAGGAAAAAGCTGCACCAGTCAGCCAGTTCCCAGGATCAAATATCTTCCCTCGCTTCCTCTGAGTCCACCGCATGACGCTGGGGCTCCACAGGTGGAGACAGGTGCGGTGGGGGCGCGTCTCGGGAACTGCAGGGACCAGTGGGCTTGCCCACAGGTGGATCCCTAGGTTCTGCAAGTAGTATCACAGGGATACAGGCTGGAGTTCGAGGCGACTCCCCCTCGCCGTTGCCTCACATCAGCCTTGCCTGCTGCCCTCGGAGAAAGGTAGTACTGGCGGCAATTCACAAGCTGTACTTCCAGCCGGTGAAATCAAGGTACCCCTCCTTCAACAAGGCCGGGGTTACTATTCCAAAATGTTGTGGTACCGAAACCAGACGGTTCGGTGTGACCCATTCTAAAATTGAAATCCTTGAACACTTATATACGAAGGTTCAAGTTCAAAATGGAATCGCTCAGGGTGATTATTGCAAGCCTGGAAAATTTCAGGGTATCACTGGACATCAAGGATGCTTACCTGCATGTCCCTATTTACCCTCTTCACCAGGTGTACCTCAAAATTGTGGTACAGGATTGTCATTACCAATTCCAGACGTTGCCGTTGGTCTGTCCCCGGCACCGAGGGTGTTTACCAAGGTAATGGCCGAAGTACTTATCCCGTACTTGGACGATCTCCTTATAAAGGCAAGGTCCAGGGAGCAGTTGTTCATCCGAATAGCACTATCTCGGGAAGTGCTACAACAGCACGGCTGGATTCTGAATATTCCAAAGTCGCAGCTGGTTCCTACGACGCGTCTACTGTTCCTGGGTATGGTTCTGGACACAGAACAGGATAAAAAGGGTTTCTCCCGGAGGAGAAGTCCAAGGAGTTGGCGTCTCTAGACGGAGACCTCCTAATACAAATACAGGTGTCGGTGCATCAATGCACGCGAGCCTTGGGAAAGATGGTAGCTTCTTACGAAGAATTTCCATTCGCCAGGTCCCATGCAAGGATCTTCCAGTGGGATCTGTTGGACAAGTGGTCCGGGTCGCATCCTCAGATGCATCGGCGGATAACCCTGTCTCCAAGGGCCAGGGTGTCGCTGTGGTGGTGACTGCAGAGTGCTCATCTTCTAGGGGGCCGCAGATTCGGCATACAGGACTGGGTCCTGGTGACCACGGATGCCAGCCTTCAAGGCTGGGGGGCAGTCACACAGGGAAGAAACTTCCAAGGCATATGGAAAAGTCAGGAGACTTCCCTACACATAAATGTTCTGGAACTATGGGCCATTTACAATGCCCTAAGTCAGGCTAGACCCCTGCTTCAACACCGGCCGGTGCTGATCCAGTCAGACAACATCACGGCGGTCGCTCATGTAAACCGACAGGGCGGCACAAGAAGCAGGATGGCGATGGCAGAAGCCACAAGGATTCTCCGATGGGCGGAAAATCATGTGTTAGCACTGTCAGCAGTGTTCATTCCCGGAGTGGACAACTGAGAAGCAGACTTTCTCAGCAGACACGATCTCCACCCGGGAGAGTGGGGACTTCATCCAGAAGTCTTCCAAATGATTGTACACCGTTGGGAAAGGCCACAGGTGGACAGGATGGCGTCCCGCCTCAACAAAAAGCTACAAAGATATTGCGCCAGGTCAAGGGACCCTCAGGCGATAGCTGTGGACGCTCTGGTAACACCGTGGGTGTACCAGTCGGTGTATGTGTTCCCTTCTCTGCCTCTCATACCCAGGGTAATGAGAATAATAAGAAGGAGAGGAGTAAGAACTATACTCATTGTTCCGGGTGGCCAAGAAGAGCTTGGTACCCAGAACTCCAAGAAATGATCTCAGAGGACCCATGGCCTCTGCCGCTCAGACAGGACCTGCTGCAGCAGGGGGCCTGTCTGTTCCAAGACGTACCGCCGCTGCGTTTGACGGCATGGCGGTTGAACGCCGGATCCTGAAGGAAAAGGGCATTCCGGAGGAAGTTATCCCTACGCTATTTAAAGCTAGGAAAGAAGTGAACGCAAACCATTATCACCGCATATGGCGGAAATATGTTGCGTGCTGTGAGGCCAGTAAGGCCCCAAAGGAGGAATTTCAGCTAGGTCGATTTCTGCGCTTCCTACAAGTCAGAGGTGACTATGGGCCTAAAATTGGGTTCCATTAAGGTCCAGATTTCGGCTCTATCGATTTTCTTCTAAAATAGAACTGGCTTCACTGCCTGAAGTTCAGACTTTTGTTAAGGGAGTGCTGCATAGTCAGCCCCCGTTTGTGCCTCCAGTGGCACCGTGGGATCTCAACGTAGTGTTGGATTTCCTGAAGTCGCATTGAGTTGAGCCACTTAAATCCGTGGAGCTACAATACCTCACGTGGAAAGTGGTCATGCTGTGGGCCTTGGCGTCGGCCAGGCGTGTATCAGAATTGGCGGCTTTGTCATGCAAAAGCCCTTATCTGTATTTTATATGGATAAGGCGGAATTGAGGACTCGTTCCCAATTCCTTCCTAAGGTGGTAGCAGTTTTTCATGTGAACCAACCTATTGTGGTGCCTGCGGCTACTTGGGACTTGGAGGATTCCAAGTTTCTGGACGTAGTCAGGGCCCTGAAAAGTATATGTTTCCAGGACGGCTGGAGTCAGGAAAACTGACTCGCTATTTATCCTGTATGCACCCAACAAGCTGGGTGCTCCTGCTTCTAAGCAGACTATTGCTCGCTGGATCTGTAGCACGATTCAACTTGCACATTCTGCGGCTGGACTGCCGCACCCTAAATCTGTGAAAGCCCATTCCACGAGGAAAGTGGGCTCTTCTTGGGCGGCTGCCCGAGGGGTCTCTGCTTTACAAATTTGCCGAGCTGTTACTTGGTCGGTTTCAAACACTCTTGCAAGAGTCTACAAGTTTGATACCATGGCTGAGGAGGACCTAGAGTTTGCTCATTCGGTGCTGCAGAGTCATCCACACTCTCCCGCCCGTTTGGGAGCTTTGGTATAATCCCCATGGTCCTTACGGAGTCCCCAGCATCCACTTAGGACGTTAGAGAAAATAGATTTACCGGTGAGTAAAATCTTATTTCTCGTAGTCCGTAGTGGATGCTGGGCGCCCATCCAAAGTGCGAATTGTCTGCAATACTTGTATATAGTTATTGCCTAACTAAAGGGTTATTGTTGAGCCATCTGTTGAGAGGCTCAGTTGTTATCATACTGTTAACTGGGTATAGTATCACGAGTTATACGGTGTGATTGGTGTGGCTGGTATGAGTCTTACCCGGGATTCAAAATCCTTCCTTATTGTGTCAGCTCTTCCGGGCACAGTATCCTAACTGAGGTCTGGAGGAGGGTCTTAGTGGGAGGAGCCAGTGCACACCAGGTAGTCCTAAAGCTTTCTTTAGTTGTGCCCAGTCTCCTGCGGAGCCGCTAATCCCCATGGTCCTTACGGAGTCCCCAGCATCCACTACGGACTACGAGAAATAGATTTACCGGTGAGTAAAATCTTATTTTTTTTTTTAAGCTTCATGTATTGTGTGGCCCCAACAGCCACACAGTAGATTCAGATCACCATGGGCCTAATTCAGACCTGATCGTAGCTGCAAATTTGTTAGCAGATGGGCAAAACCATGTGCACTGCAGGGGAGGGTGGGCAGATATAACATGTGCAGAGAGAGTTAGATTTGGGTGAGGTGTGTTAAAACTGAAATATAAATTGCAGTGTAAAAATAAAGCAGCCAGTGTTTACCCTGCACATAAACAATATATCCAACCCACATCTCTCTCTGCACATGTTATATCTGCTCCCCCATGTAGTGCATATGGTTTTGCCCATCTGCTAATAAATTTGCTGCTACAATCAGGTCTGAGTTAGGCCCCATGTGTGATTTCAAACAATGGCTTTCAACTTTGGATGCTGGGATAGTGGAAATGCTTTCTCTGGGAGTCTGATATACAGTTCTGGGTTTGGTGTATGCCAGGAGAAAGCTTCCTGGCTGAATGTATACTGTATACAATTGTAAAGTTTTGTTGAAGAAGGAATAATGGTCTGGGATTAATTTTTATGGTTTGACCTGGACTCTTGAGTTTCATTAAAGAGGAATCTTAATGTTACAGTGTACAACAAAGGCCTTTTCCTGATGATTCCCCTGTGCACTAAGCATGGTCCATAAATAAGTGCTCTGCATAATTTGGTGTTGACTGACCTACCCAGAGCCTTGACCTCAATCCCACTGAACACATTTGGGATGAATTTGAATGCGAGCCAACAACAGTGCCTTACCTCACTAATGCTGAATGGATGCAAGTTGCTGTAGCCATGTTCCCATGTCTAGAGGAAAGCCTTCCCAGAGGAGTGGACGCTGTTAGCGCACTCAGAGGGGAACCAACTCATAATAATGCCCATGGTTTTAGAATAGGATGTTTGATGAACACATATGGCTGTGATGCTTGGGTGTCCATATACTTTTAGCAATGTGATGTAGTTTGTCTTACACTATTGTATGGAACAGACATTGGCCCAAACGTATTAAGCATTAAAACGTAAAAAGTGGAGACTGATAAAGAACCACGCTGTCATTTTTCAAACAAATCCTGTAACATGGCAGTTAGGAAGCTGATTGGATGGGACTTTATCACTCTTCATCAGTCTCTACTTTATCACTTTTCATTTGGGCCATTGTTTTAATGTGTTCAATATACAAGTAAAGAAAAATGATAAAGGTATAAACTGAAGTAGATCTGTGGAGAGAGATAAAGTACCAGCCAATCAGCTCCTAAGTGCTACTTTACAGGCTGTGTTTGAAAAGTGACAGGAGCTGTTTGGTTGGTAAAAATAGCAATCTCCACTTTATCACTCTTCACGGCTTGGTACATCTGCCCATACATTCCAACTTTTTGTCTGCTCCGGAAGGGAGCAGCCAGGTCAGCTCATCAGGGGGAGGAGCTCTGAAAATGGGGGCGGCCTGGTGGTGTGAAGTTGGGATCGCGTTATTGCGGCACCAACCCTCGCTATGCAATCGCAAAATTAAAACGCAGGGGGGCGGTGCTTAATTTTTCCAAGCATTACGGCCGTTTCGTAGGCAAGTATGCATCTGTCCCATTGGGCGAGATTGAAATGTTATCTCGGGTCCCTGCGCGCATCAGCAGCAATTCCAATGTTGCTGCCAACGGTCACAAGACCTTCATTTCAGCTCGCTACCACTTGGGTGCGATCAGCGCAAAACTGGGGACTATTGAATATCGCCCCACAATCTCCCGTCACTTTAGTTGGGAGATCGGCCATGATTAAACAATTAAATTCCCACCATTGTGTCCAATAAATACATGGGTAGACTTTTTCTTCCAAAATGTATTGAAATTCTTGCATGCTGTCAACATATAGACATTAAGATGTTCCTGCAATTATCATGTGGCCTTGAGTGATATAGTAACAGTATGTCTTAGCATCTAAATTCTGGGCCGTATATTTCGTTTTTAAACCTAATCTCAATCTCTATACTTTTGGCCTCATGGGCAGTGTACTTTCCTGGACATGTGAAATGGGTGAATTGGGTTAGCATGATGCAACAATTAGTGAATTTGAAAATACAACAACAAACCTCTGACCCTTTTGTGACATTCCTTGGTACCGTTTGCAGGTGATTGATAGTGGCCCACCTTTTTGATTTTGTATTGGATTTACATTATCTTCAGAGCTCTTCTTTTTCACTTATGGGTCTCTACTGTGGCCCGCTAACTGCTCATCTGTGGGGTTACTTTGCTCATTATCTTAGGAATTCCCATAACTGGTTTGTTGGACTCTGTTACGGTGACCATGGGGGTCATTCCGAGTTGATCACTCACTGCCGTTTTTCGCAGCGAACAGGTTACTACTGCACATGCGTATGCACCACAATGCACAGGCACGTCATACGGCTACAAAGAATCCATTCGCACAGCTAAGTGCAATGAGATTGACAGGAAGAGGGCATTTGTGGGTGTCAACTGACCGTTTTCTGAGAGTGGTGAGGCGAACGCAGGCGTGTCCTGGCATTTGGAGGGCGGATGTCTGACGGAAATTCCGGGACCTGCAACGCTGGATTGATCGCACAGGGTAAGCAACTCTTACCCTGGCCTTGTTCTACACAAAACTTTTTGTTGCATAGCAGGACTGCTCAAGCGATCGCAATCTTGCTATGCAAAAATATACTCCCCCATAGGCAGCGTCTAGATGATCGCAGGGGCTGCAAAAAGTTACAGCGTGCGATCAACTCGGAATGACCCCCCATATACACAGTGGTCGAAGTGGAAATTTTGAAGTGGGGGTATGAAAAAGTGAAGGTTGTAATTATGCGCGCGCCTTCGGAGGGGGCGCTTCGGAAAAAGGGGGCGTGGTCACGCAAAAGGGGGCATGTCAAGAAGTGTAGTGTACCACACTATATACACATTTTGCACCACAATAGTAGGACCCCTTATACTATTTAGTACTGGTGCCCCTTACACATTATCCCCCATGGAATTAGCCAAAATTCACATTATGCCACGCTGAATGAGCCAAAATTCCCACAGAGTGAGCTAAAATTCACATTACGCAACATGGAATGAGTCAAAAGTCACAATATGCCACACGGAATGAGCCAAAATTCACAATATGCCACACGGAATGAGCCAAAATTCACAATATGCCACACAGTATGATCCACAATTCAGGGAGAGAGAGTGACAGCAGTGACAGGGAGAGTGACAGAGGGACATAGGGTAGCAGGGGAACATTACCTAATGAGATGAGCAGCGGAGGTGCAGAAGGGGCTGTGGTCGGCGTCTGTGCAGAGATGTAGTCAGTGTGGGGGGGGGGGGAGCCATAGGCAGCGTGGCCTTCAGTGGGGCGGCAGTGAGGTCTCTCTAACCGCAGCCATTTGTGGTCAGCGGCAAGCGGCAGAGAGCCTCACAGGTCCGGTGCTCTACGCAGCCACCTAGTCAGTGTGGGCGCCGGGCAGGGACGGGAGCAGCATCCTTTCAGTGCAGCAACCTTGCCTCCTGCTGCACACTCTTTAATTCAATAAAAAAAAATGACTTCCGGGTCAGTGGAAAGAAGTGCCATACCGCTGCATGCCGGCCCACTTCGACCACTGCATATACGTGAATGTATCCTTATGCTGTTTATGTCCTGTTATGTGTCACAGTATACTTCCCAGGGCCGGATTAAGGCCTGTGGGGGCCCCTGGGCAACATACTTGCCTATCAATAAAATTAACAAAGTTATATACTAGTTATGGGTGCCTCCACAATAAAAACCATAAATACTGTATGATATCTCCGTGTGTAGAACTCCAAGCTCATGAAATCAGAAGATACTTCTGATTTCATGAGCTTGAAGTGCCACCCACGGAGGTATCATACATATATATACACAGTGCCTTGCTAAAGTATTCACCCCCCTTTGCATTTTTCGTGTTTTGTTGCCTCATATCCTGGAATTAAAATGGATTGTTTGAAGGTTTGCATCATTTCTTTCACAGAACATGCCTACAACTTTGAAGGGATAAGTCTCTATGAGCTTGCCACTGGTATTTTTGCCCATTCCTCAAGGCAAAACTGCTCCAGCTCCTTCATGTTGGATGGTTTCCGCTTGTGAACAGCAATCTTCATGTCTGACCACAGATTCTCAATTGGATTGAGATCTAGCCTTTGACTAGGCCATTGCAACACATTTAAATGTTTCCCCTTAAACCACTCGAGTGTTGCTTGTTAAGTTCGTTCAAATTACAAGGAAAAGCAATACATTATTACACTGTGGTTTGAGCCGCTGCGGCCGGTGCATATAAATATAACCGCTAAAATGTGTATATACATTGAGTATACACTCCGACACGTTATGCGCACAATATAGCGACACGTGTGGCTGAATACACCTTACCCCAAACAAGAATGGAATGCGACACCAGTAGTTAAATGTAATGTTGTGGTCCAATGCATCAACCGTATTTACTTGAGAATATACAGGTAAAAAGAGTACAACAATATGCAAAGAAGAGCTACAACCAATAATACATACATTTCAACGCGAGCGCTCCTTGATCCAGGTCTCAGTCAGTCTTGGCAAGATGACCTCAGAGAAATAGGGACTGAATCCTGGATCAGGAGACCTCATTTATACGATGTGTCCAAATACAGTACAATGGGAAATGTAAGCTCTTCTTTCATAGGTCAGAGTAAGTTATTTACAGTACATGAGGGGTCATAGGTTGGTTTGAACCAGTGGACGATGCTTGATCCAGAGTGCACTAGCAGGTGTTCGCCTCTGGTTTCCCGCCGAATATCCTGAGTACAGTATCATAGCAGTTTGCGAATATTACAGTTCTGCATATATCTACACGCAGAAACATATGATGAACTGTAAATAGCAACCGGAATGTAGAGCTCACAATACTGCACATCTGGATACCAAACACTAAGTCCTAACATTGCTCCATCCCCTCACATCATGTAAAGCTGAATATCTCTGTTATTTTACCTTTTTAAGTGTATGCAAGTTGCTGACAAAGTGTGTGGAGACTATGGGGTAAATTTACTAAGATGGGAGTTCTATTTAAGATGGGATGTTGCCCATAGCAACCAATCAGATTCTACTTCTCATTTATCTAGCACCTTCTAGAAGATAATACCTGAAATCTGGTTGCTATGGGCAACATCCCATCTTAAATAGAACTCACAATTTAGTAAATTTACCCCCATGTGTAAATTATGCACATGTGTCTTTGTGGCTTTTCTGTGGGAAGGCGTATGCTACCGTATATACTCTTGCCATGCGGTGAAACGCATGGCGAACCTGTGTACGTAATTTGCGTTTATGCGTATGCACGGCGGTAATGCGCACGCACAGAGGCCACTCTGGAGTTTACATGTTGTGTGTATGTAATATTTTTGACTTTGACATGCTTTAGCAGTATGCTTTGGGTTATTGTACTGCTGGAAGGTGAACCTCCATCCCAGTCTCAAATCACAGGCAGACTGAAACAGGTTTTGCTCAAGAATATCCCTGTATTTAGCACCATTCATCTTTCCCTTGACTCAAAACAGTTTCCCAGTCCCTGCTGCTGAAAAACATTCCCACAGCATGATGCTGCCACCACCATGTTTCACTGTGGGGATGGCGTTCTTGGGGTGATGGGATGTGTTGGGTTTGTGCCAGACATAGCATTTTTCTTGGCGGCCGAAAAGTAAAATTTTAGTCTCATCTGACCAGAGCACCTTCCTCCATATATTTGGGAAGTCGTCCACATGCCTTTTGGCAAACTCAAAACATGCCCTCTTTATTTTTAAAACTAAGTAATGGCTTTTTTCTGGCCACTCTTCCATAAAGCTCAGCTCTGTGGAGTGTACGGCTTATTGTGGTCACTTGCACAGATACACCAGTCTCTGCTGTGGAACTCTGCAGCTCCTTCAGGGTTATGTTTGGTCTCTGTGCTGCCTCTCTGATTAATGCCCTTCTTGCCCAGTCTGTGAGTTTTGGTGGCCGGCCCTCTCTTGGCAGGTTTGTTGTGGTACCATGGGGGTCATTCTGAGTTGATGGCATGTAGCAACTTTTTCCTGTTCGTGCGATCAACTAGCTGCCGCCTATGGGGGAGTGTATTTTAGCATAGCAGGGCTGCGATCGCTTGTGCAGCCCTGCTATGCTAAAAAAGTTTTGTGCAGAACAAGACTAGCCCTGCAGTTACTGGATCCAGCGATGAAGGTCCCAGAATTGACGTCCGACAACTGCCCTCCAAACGCCTGGACACGCCTGCGTTCGGATCTCCATGCCTGGAAAATGGTGAGTGTCCGCCCCGGAACGCCTCCAATCTTCTTGCAATTGTGCTAGCTATCACTTTCTTCTGGTCGTTGCACGGCGACTGCGCGCATGCGCATTGCGAGCACCGCGCATGCTCAGTTCCGACCCGTTCGGACCGCAGCGTGCAAACGGGTCGGAATGACCCTCCCATGTTCTTTCCATTTGAAGATGATGGACTTGATGGTGCTACGGGGGATCATCAAGGATTTGAATGTTATTTTATAACCCAACCCTGACCTGTACTTCTTAACAACTTTGTCCCTGACTTGTTTGGAGAGCTCCTTGGTCTTCATGGTGTGATGCCTCTTGCTTAGTGGTGTTGCAGCCTCTTGAGCTGTTCAGAAAAGGTGTGTTCATACTGACAGATCATGTGACAATTAGATTGCACACAGGTGGACTTAATTTCACTAATTATGGTGACTTCTGAGTTGCACCAGAACTTTTAAGGGGCTTCATAGCAAAGGGGGTGAATACCATGCCAATTTTCAAATTTATATTTATAAAAATTCTTTTTATATAAATTTTTCTCATTTCACTTCACCAACTTAGACTATTTTGTGCAGATCCATCACATAAAATTCAGATAAAAAAATAAATAAATTTACAGGTTGTAATATAACAAAATAGGAAAAAAACCAAGGGGGGTGAATACTTTAGCAAGTCACTATGTGTGTGTGTGTGTATGTATGTATGTATGTATGTATGTATGTATCTATATAAGTCTATATATCTAAATAACCTTTCCAATTAGGTCACCTAAGTCAGTCACCAAATATCTATCTATCTAGATATATATCTATACTCATCTGTCACAGATTGAGATATATATATATATATATATATATATACATATTTTTAATACACCGGTGGTCGCCAGAACCCTTATACCATTTGCTTATAAACCATTACTACAGTAAGTTACCACTACTGCATACTTAAGGGACGGCAGACGCCCAAAATCTTTGGGAGTGTTTTTTAGTTGGGTGTATTTACAACATCTGTTGGGCTTGCACATTCTCTATTTTTATTTATTATACGGTTTACTTGTGCAGCAGCAGCCTAGTGTGGTAATACCCCGGATACCTTGACATGTTTAATAATGATCGTAACAACAGAAGGATCGATTTGTGTAAGAAAATATTTAATGAGAACATTAACACCACAGTAGCAGCTCCAGTCTGCGATATAGATGATCTTTTTCTGGGGAATGGAGAGATTATTGACCAAAGAACTGAAAGCATGGTGGGACATCAAGGGACTGGAACATTATATTACAGTGAATAGGGTCCCGAGAGGTTTGAGATTACTCAAACAACCCACATTGGGCAATACCAGTCCCGAATTTTTGGAGAAATGGGATCAAACATTGCATACATTTTGCATACATAAACCTCATGAAATTGTTGATTGAGGAAAAAAAGAAGAGTCTGGTGTCATTGGAAGGTGACATAAAAAAATAAGGGGGGCGAAATGGAACCCTTCAAGGATAAGGAGGACTACAAAGTCAACGAGAAAGTACTAACAAAAAAACTTGAGCGTATAGAAGAAGAGGTGATCAGAGGGAAAGAAAATAAATTTGTCCGGGACAAAAAGGATTACGACCAGGGCAGAACAAAGAACTGGGGACGGTTCAGAGTACAAGACACTCGACAGAACAATGAGAGAACATACTGGAAGACAGTACCGGTTAAAGGAAAAACTCCAAGGAACAATAACACCCCTAATGAATCACGCATGGGAACAAGTAACAGATTCACAGCATTACAGAGACTTGGATCAGACACGGATCATTTTTTATCATCGGAAACAGGTGCCCGCCCCAAAGACAACACAAGATTCCACCTGAAGGAAGACATTCGACATGCGACTCCTCTCAAAAGACATTTCGTAGAAGAAGAGGCAAACGGGGCGGCAGGAGAGAGAGACCTCAAAAGAAGAAATCTCCACTAAAAGATCCGGCATTAAATGGCATATTCAACCTATCTAAACACACCTTGACTAAACCTGAAATTTCACTTCTCAGTAAAGGCCTATCGTTTGCACCGACAGGCGGCATGAATAAATTTGAAACTTACATTGACCTCAGTAAGTTTGTGAGAAAATTGACATTGAAGAGACATTTTTTTAGGAAAGGAAATGCAGCGATATCTAATTATGAGAATTGTTCCAAATCAGGGTTAAAACCAGTTTCGAAGTATTACCCATTGGAATCAAGAAGCAGTAATATTGATATATTTTATGATCTAGTCAAAAAGGACCTGTGCGAACAAGAAATGAAACCAGTGGTGGAAAAGAACTTGAACAACAAGGAATGTGAAGCCCTAAATAAATTACAATCCAATAAGGAAATTATTTTAAAACCTGCTGACAAAGGGGGGGGGGGGGGGGGGGGTTAGTACTCATGGATCGCGAGAATTATGTAAAAGAGGCAAAGAGACTTCTAGGGGACAGTAAGTCCTATCGAACTTTATCAAGTGACCCAAGAGAAATGTTTGTGGAAGAACTCAGGAATTTACTTCTAAAAGGCCTCCGAACTGAAATAATCTCTAAGGATGAGTATCAGTTTTTAATGCGCTCTAACCCCATTACCCCAGTGTTTTATTTCTTACCCAAGATTCATAAATCCCTTGTAAACCCACCAGGACGTCCAATTCTAGCGGGCATCGATTCCCTTACATCAGGATTGTCAGAATATGTTGATATATTCTTGAGCAAGTACGTGAAAGAACTTCCATCGTATCTAAAAGACACTACCGCAGTACTAAATTTAATGAAGGATGTTGAATGGAAAGATGATTACTACTGGGTAACAATCGATGTACAATCGTTGTATACGTGCATCGAACATTCCAAAGGTATTGAAGCATGTAAGAAATTCCTGGAAAAAGACTCATCAATTTCACCTCAACATAAAGAATTCCTATGTGACATCATGCAATTAATTTTAAGTCATAACTATTTTAAGTTCTTAGACAACTTTTACCTTCAAAGCTGTGGCACAGCAATGGGAACTACATTCGCACCCAGCTTTGCAAACCTCTTCATGGGGGACTGGGAGAACTCTTTTATATACAGCCAACACCGTTTTAAGGAACATATAATCTTTTACAGAAGGTACATCGACGATATCTTAATTATTTGGAATGGGTCTACGGATCTTTTTAATCAATTTCTTTGCTTTTTAAGTCAGAATGACCAAAATCTCACCTTTACTTCCTCTATCAACATCAGCTGCATTGAATTCCTAGACCTAATATTAACGGGAAAAGAAGGGAGAGTCACCACTACAAATTATATAAAGAAAGTGGATCAAAACAGTTACTTGCATTACCAGAGTAATCATTTGAAGAAATGGAAAAAGAATATTCCATATTCACAATTCCACAGAATCAGGAGAAATTGTAGTGAGTTTAAAGACCGTGAAGAACAACTTGGAATTTTTAAATCTAGGTTTGAAGAGAGAGAATATCCGGCAACCGTTATTCAAGAGGCAATCACAAGAGCCAAGGCATTGGAAAGAGATAAACTGCTAGAATATAGAGTGAAGGACAAAAAGGATGAGAGAATCTCCTTTATCACCACTTACAACCGACATGAGAACATAATCAAGAAATCCCTCAATGACCATTGGAAAATCCTACTAATGGACCCAGTCCTCAAAGAAATACTACCTCCACACCCGGACATTCTTTATAAGAAATCAAGGAATCTTAAGGACATTCTGGCGCCAAGCATGCTTAAACCCTTAAAGGAAGACAACGGCCCTATGCCCAAATGCGAAGGATCTTACAAATGTGGCCGGTGCAACATCTGCAGGTATCTTCATCCCAATAGGAGAACCTTTAGCGACGTCGGCAACAACAAAGAGTACAAGATCAAGGACTTTGTTAACTGTAACAGCTCATCTGTCATCTACCTTTTGGAGTGTACCTGCGGCAAGAAATACGTTGGCAAAACCAAAAGAATTCTGAAATTGAGGATCTAGGAACATGTACGGAACATTAAAAATAAAGTAGACAGTCACACCATACCGAGACATTTTATGGCAGAACACAGCTCAAACCCGGATGAACTCACCTTCAAAGCTATTGAGGTGGTCAAACTAGGAGAAAGGGGTGGAGATCTGGCCACCAAGCTTTCGCAAAGAGAGATGTTTTGGATTTTTCACCTGAGAACCATGCATCCGGTGGGACTGAATGAGAATTATGAGATTGCACCATTTCTGTAAAGGTCTCTTACTTTTTTATGATCACAACACTGTAAATATACTTTTATCACTGTTATTTGCACATCACCAATAAATTATATACTTGATGAACTGCATCTGGCATTCTGGGTTTTTCCTGCTGGATAAATACAGTCATTCCACACTGGGAAAGCCCAACCTCGTCCGATCTTGGAAGCAAAACAGTGTTGGGCCGGACCAGTACCAGGGGAGGTGACTACCTGGGAAGATCCGGTACTGTATAAGAAGAGCGATGGGAAACAAGGTATAGACCATATGCATAGTACAACAATCACATAATAAGTAATTTATATAAAATCACCACTCACAAAATATATATATATATATATATATATATATATATATATATATATATATATATTAATATTAATATTAATATTTTTTATATTTTATATATATATTTTTTAATATCACTGTAATATATGTATATTTTAAGTATCACTATAATCTCATATGGCACTGTCACTTTATCATAATATATATACTAGTATACTACAACGCGATCACTCTAGCACTATTCACGTTCTTGTATTAATCGTAAATAAATTGCTCACATTAGCACAAGCACTTTTCCACAAACAATAGGTGATTTAAGCTCATTTATTGCAATCAATTAAAACACTGGAAAATAACCATACTCCGAAATATTTATATACAATGTTTTAAACTAATAGACATGTATATACATATATATATAATTGTTCCTAGCATTTTCTTTAACTTATACTGATAAAAGCAACCATAATATGGTAATTAAAACTTTTTATTTCACACTCTATATATGCACGACGGATCACAATGGCATTGGTGAACTGTTCAATCAGAATCCATGATGCGCTCCACTATATATCATAACCCAGAACGAGGCATGGACCACGAATGTACTGGACTAGGAGCCATCTATACACGGCACGTCCGTTTCCGGCCTAAATGACACTGATTGCGGGCCATTATGCGGTTCACAGGAGGAGTTCCTGAAAGATTACACAACAGACACCTGACGTAAGCGGACTTCCGGTTCCGGGAGAAGGACGATGACACGGCTGGAGAAGAAAATCACACGACGTGTGCGCATCCCGGACAAGTACGATTCCGGAAGTGGGCGGATATGCCGCACTCCAGCACTAGAAGCACTAACGAAACCTGCGCATGCGCATTGTGGACATGTCCGATACCGGAAGTGTGGCGGAAGTGCCGCACTCCGGTTTGATTATACGGTTTTAAACACTTTATTCTCATCGTGATCATGAATTTAAACTGATTAATATATATGAATGGTCCCCCACAGAGTATGTATTTTTCATCCACGTATTGTTAGCAAGAGATCTAGATACAAACAATTGACCTGTTCTGAGACAGGAAGTGACATCAGTAATTACTGCCTGATGGTAGAGGGTATATATAGAGACCCTATCCCAGCACACCAGTACCCCTTGAAGTCATCAGGACGAAACGCGTTGGGCTCTCCCTCTGTGACCCTCTACCTCAAAGTTAAGACTCTCCATTATTTATTTTAGTTAGTGAACATTTTTACTTACCGTATATATTTATATATTTATTGCTGTAAACTCTTTTGGTCTTAGAAACTTGTATATGTTTTTTAGTACACAATCCATCCCTCCCCCCTAAAAAAATTTTTTTAAATATATATTTTTAATTTTTTTTTAAAGATATATATTTAGTATAGCATTACACATTTTTGATCTATTTGTATTTTAACTGTACCAAATAAATTTGTATATTTTATTTTATCATATACATGGACTGATACATATTTCTAATACACCGGTGGTCGCCAGAACCCTTATACCATTTGCTTATTTATATATATACCTGCAGACACCTCCTCTTGATGGACAGATAAGCCTAAAACTATTTTAAATCCTGTACGCATGCATTTCAGTCATTTTCATGGACAGATAAGCCTGATTTAATTTTTATCCTGTACGCATGCTATACAGCTATTTTTATGTGTGTTTTTATGTGATTATGTTATTAAAAATTTTTTTGTATTTTTAATATATATACTGCTCAGGCTGCAAATTTATATTCTGTGGGAATAAGCTAAGTTCCCTAATAAGGCCTGTGAAACTAAACAGTAACATAATATGCAACATAAACGGTACACACTATGTTAGTTTTCTTCTGTTTTATCCGCATGTTCTTAATCCTCAAAAAGACTACTACTTGAGTCAAGTCTCTACCTGCCAGATAAGTGTTTTAAATCGATCCTTATCATCCATTTTTTTATACCTTCATTTTCCCTGACCCTAATAATCACACTCTTGGGCGCTTGTTTTCCCAATTCTTGCAATATATATATATATATATTAGTGATGTGCACCGGAAATTTTTTGGGTTTTGGAATCGGACGCGTTTTGGCAAAATCTCCCTGAAAAATTTTGTCGGAATTCGGGTGTTTTTTTTTACAAAAAAACCCTCAAAAACAGCTTAAATCATAGAATTTGGGGGTCATTTTGATCCCATAGTATTATTAACCCCAATAACCATAGTTTCCATTCATTTCCAGTCTATTCTGAACACCTCACAATATTATTTTTAGTCCTAAAATTTGCACCGAGGTCGCTGGATGGCTAAGCTAAGCGACCCAAGTGGTCGACACAAACACCTGGCCCATCTAGGAGTGGCACTGCAGTGTCAGACAGGATGGCACTTCAAAAAATAGTCCCCAAACAGCACATGATGCAAAGAAAAAAAAGAGGTGCACCAAGGTCGCTGGATGGCTAAGCTAAGCGACCCAAGTGGCCGACGCAAACACCTGGCCCATCTAGAAGTGGCACTGCAGTTTTCTAGCAAGAGGATGAGTGCTTCCATCCTCATGTGAATCTGAACCACTAGCCATGAACATAGGCCAGGGCCTCAGCCGTTCCTTGCCACTCCGTGTCGTAAATGGCATATTGGTAAGTTTACGCTTCTCATCAGACGCTTTTAATTTTGATTTTTGGGTCATTTTACTGAACTTTAGTTTTTTGGATTTTACATGCTCTCTACTATGACATTGGGCATCGGCCTTGGCAGACGACGTTGCTGGCATTTCATTGTCTCGGCCATGACTAGTGGCAGCAGCTTCAGCACGAGGTGGAAGCGGATCTTGATCTTTCCCTATTTTACCCTCCACATTTTTATTCTCCATTTTTTAATGTGTGGAATTATATGCCAGTAATATATCAATAACAATGGCCTACTGTAGCGTACTGCTATATATATATATATATATATATATATATATATATATATATATATATACTGGTGGTCAGCAAAATTCTGCACTGTCCTCCTACTATATACTGCGCACAACTACAATGCAGCACAGGTATGGATGGATAGTATACTTGACTTGAAAATGGCGGCGACGCGCGGCTCCTTATATAGAATATGAATCTCGCGAGAATCCGACAGCGGGATGATGACGAACCGAGCAAGGCGGGAAGATCCGAGGCTGCCTCGGAAACGTGTAAAATAGGTGAAGTTCGGGGGGGGCTCGTATCTTGACGAACCGAACCCGCTCATCTGTAATATATATATATATATATATATATATATATATATATATATATATATATATATATATATATATATATATAATAAAAAATCTGAATATACAGTATACACACACATACATGCATTTGTATACGTACAGTATATACATATATATTATGTGTGTGTGTGTGTGTATATATATATATATATATATATATATATATATATAAATATACACGTGTATACATTTGCAACCTTATTTGGAGACTTTTAAGTTTATGCATTGGTGACAGTGTGAGAGTCGTATAGCGGCATACCTGGCACATTGTCAGCTGCTCGTGAGATAATCATTCTGCTGAACACCACCACTCTGGCCAGATTTTCAAGTTACATGACGTATTGTGTGCTGCAGTCCAAAAACTTGACTTTAGATTTCTTTAGAACAGCGGACCAACTATCGATGTTTTTCATAACGAAGAATTAGATCCATTTATGTACTAAAGGTAAGTTTTAAAACTGAATAAAAACGGACATCAAAACTGATACTTGAGTTTGGCAAGTGTTGTTGTTGTTGTTGTTGTTGTTGTTGTTGTTGTTGTTATTATGGACTGCACCCTTCGGTGTGTTTGTGAGTGTAATGTCTTTTATTTAAGTATTTCCTTTACAGGCAGACTACAGGTGTCAGTGGGCCCTTAATGTCCTGACATGCTGGCACTTGTTGTTCCACAAGTGTTGGCATGCTGTGGCTTGCTGGTACGTGTAGTCCACGTGTAAAGAAGAGTAGTATTTATTTTGAACACATTAACTCCGTATTGACCACCACCAGGGGTGTGTGTAATAGCCCATGGCTATCAGCCAAGGCCTGGGGGTTCCTTGGAAGCGGGATTCTTTTTGGGGGAGGACACCACTTTGAGGAATTCCAGGCCTGGGCTGACCAATGTTTTACTTGTATTCATGTAATCACATGAATACAATTGTCCAGTGCTGAAGAATGTGTGTCACTTTAAAATTAATAATAGTGGTGATCGCTAGATATTTTTATGATAGAGTTCTGTTACTTTACAATGATTAGGGCCGGTTCTAGACCTTGTGGCACCCAGGGAGAACGTTTCCTTTGGCGTGCCCCTCCCATTAAAAACAGGGACAGTGTGTGCTGGAGGCACGTGGCAAAAATATAGGGGCGTGGCCTAATGGAGAAGGGCCTGGCCACAGAACAGTACCATTCCACATTACACCGCACAGTAGGGTCTGTCAGTCACATTACACCAGACAGTCCCTTATACATGTTAAGCCAGGCAGAGCCCCGTATACACATTATGCTAGGTAGAGCCCCTTTTATGCACGTTACTCCACGTAGAGTCCCTTACACACGTTACTCCAGGTAGAGCCCCTTACACACGTTACACCAAGTAGAGAATCTTATACACGTTGCGCCAGGTAGAGCCCCTTATACACGTTATGCCAGGTAGAGTCCCTCTATAGAGAAAGAGTGTGTGTCTGTCCTGTTACTCACCAGGTCCACAGCGGCAGTAGGTCCCCGGCTCTTGACCATCCAAGCAGGCAGTTTAGACCTCACTTCCACCCAGCGGGAGGTGGCCAGCAGCGGGCGGGAGCTGCAAGTTGACTGAAGCTGCGCCCTCAGGCAGCAGCGCCACGGGCGGATGCCCTGCTAGCTCGCTAATTTACATGGCTTTCTCACTAGTAATTCCCCTTTTCCACCTGAGTACCGGGTCCGATCCAGGATGTTTAACCCGGCTACAACCGCGTCGGCCCCACCATTTCCACTGCCCTTTGACACGGGTTATTCCCGGGTCGGATCTGTTTCTACTTAACCCGAGTAAGCACTGTAAAAGCTATTGATGTCACTTGTTACTCGGGTCTGAAACACGGGTAATGGCCGTTTCCACTGCACAATTACCCGGGTCATTTACGTGTTACAGTGTTCAACCCAGGTAGCTACCTGGGTAGGATTCCAGGGTCACTCAACCCATGTTGAGCCGTCTCCACTTACTAAAAACCTGTGTTGATGCGCGCCTCGTGCAAAAACATGGGTAAATTTAGCTAGTGGAAAAGGTGTATAAGTAACTCCAAGCATCTTTTTGTGTTAATCCCTGAAGGAAAACTGTAAATATTGGGTCTTTATTCAGGTTTGTTTGCAAATCAATAAAAGCACACTAATAGGCAAAACCATGTTGCACTGCAGGTGGGGCAGATGCAACATGTGCAGAGAGACTTACATTTGGGTGGGGTGTGTTCAAACTGAAATCTGCAAAAATTGCAATGTAAAAATAAAGCTGCCAGTATTTAACCTGCACAAAAACATATAACCTACCTAAATCTAAAGGTGGGTCCATACTAGGCGATGTGCTAGGTAAGCGGCATCGCCTAGTGTGCCGCCCGACGTCCGGCATACACACTGTGCGGTATTGCTACCGATATCACACAGTGACGTTAGCCGCGGCCAGTCCGTGCGTGCAGCTTACGGACGACAGTCCAAACTGAGCTGCATGCACAGCCGTGGGAGGGTGACTATGAGTGAAGCACGGGGCCGCGCATCGTTTATCGTCCGCAGCATACACACTGGGCGATATAGTTAACAAATTCACTTAGGAAGCTCAAAATGAGCGATGTTGTTTACTTTATTAGCAAGTATGTATGCACCTTAACGCTCTCTATGCACATGTTACTCAGGATGTAGTTATGTGACCAGCGGTCAGGAGACCGCCGGTCACAATACCTATACCTACATCCCGCCCCCTCACTATTCCGACGGATACTGGCAGAGGTGTGCTGACACCGCTGGTCACGCAAACCCACCACGTTCCATCTGCCCCACCTGCAGTGCAACGTGGTTTTGCCTATTAGTGTGCTTTTTTGGTTTGGTTGATCACAACATTTCTTTGTAAATAAACCAATGTGTACAATATAAAATCTACATCACAATATTAGATGGCACTACCGTCTTTGTAAAATTAGTTCCGCTGGGCAAAAGCAGACATCCACACGGGCAAACGCTAGTTACAAAAGTATGTTGAAATTAAGTAGTTTCTACAGTTAGAAAATGATTCCAGTAATGGCTGATGTTTACTTTCTGTGTACAAGATTCCTTTGACACTAAAAATGTTTATTGGTGACTAATAGAAAATAGATACAGAACTATGTATTGGTTGATCAGCAGAAAAATGACAGCAATTTGTGTTTTAAATCTTTAAAATACATAATATTGATCTTTTTATATTTATGTAGATGACATTTCAAATTCTGACAGCCTACACTTTTTTGTTATTGATGGTGACTGCACATATAAGCAGTTTAGTATTCTTAGCTTTATAAAATTGCAGTATTACATTGCTGTTCTATACTGTACAGTGACTTAATGTTATGTGTAATACCTACTTAAATTGCACATTGATGGAAGATGTGTAGATATATTATCATATTAACATTCTAAGATTAGTTCACGTAAAAGGCATCTTCAGTAGAGGCTACTCCACACTCCTGTCACCTGCATTTACTGTATGTGCCTATGTACAAATGTTTCTAGCCAATTTGGTGCGAACAAAAAAAATGTATATATGCCCCCCTCCCCCAAAATCATGGGGGAGGGGGATGATATGTGCACGCCACCCCAAAACAGTGGCGTGTTGTTGATTAAATGGGTGTGGTCTTGCAGGAAAATAATCATATTATGGCCCTAACAGTAATGCTACAAGCACCGTAATATACCTCACACAGTAATGTCCCTTGCACCAAAGTATGCCCCACCCAGTAATGCCCATTGGGCGATTCTCTGTGATGCACAGGACAGCTTCACAAATTCAAACAACATACTTTTCCAAAATACCAAGATTTTAGTGTCTTAAGTTATAGGCATACTTAACTATTTTTGAAAAAGCATTATAGGGAGATTGTGAAAGTAACACCTATCAGACATGACGTATACTTTGGCAACAAAGGAGAAAAGAAGACTCTTTTGTGGGTGCACTCTTAAATAATTTTAAAGTATTGAGAATAAGATAGTTAAAAAATAATTGAATTTTTATTCGTGTCATAAGATAAAACATGAAGTAGTTGGACACATAATAAAGAGAAAAAACACACAGAATAAGTCAATAATGCCAATATATATTGGATAATAATTGTGAGCTGTCTAGGTTGAATCAAGTCTACAATAAACAGTAAATCCACAAATTTAACTCCAAGATCTGCCTGCGGGAGAGAGATATGATATGAGCTGTACAAGAGTTACAATTGTTGCAATTAGTGGCAAAGGGAAATCCTCAATGCAGCTATCAAAAAATGGTATATCAGATTAGACCTACTGATTGTCTTGGAGGAGAGGAAAAGAGGAGAATATGATACAAAAGATGAATCTGCTATCAGAGTTAGACATGGAGCATGAACGGCCGAAAATTTCTACTACACCGAGTATTCCTCAAAAGTCTCCTACTTGAGTACTGACTCAGCCCAACACTGATTAGCTTCCAAGATCGGATGGGTTCGGGCGTTTCCAGTGTGGTATGATAGTAGAAAAAATACCGATAATCTTGTGCTCTAGAATCACTGATGAGAGTTCACGAATATTCTTGAGTGATGAGAGATCGTATGGGGCCCTGGGAGGAGAGCTAGGAAGGGGGATCTGCTGCCATCGTTAGACAGGGAAAACCCTGAATCAATGGTGAGAGTCCCGAAAGATAGTGAAAGTGAGCGAAACACAGAGACAGGTGGGCTGTGAGATTTTGTACAAGGGAACATTCAATTTTGAAGGTCTCTACATGTAAATTGAAATCTGTGTACAAAATATACTGATCATAGAGTACATATATATGCATATACTCCGTTGAGCAACGTGACAAAAAAATGACAATTATCCTCTCCCAATGAGGAACTGCGGTCTGTGTACAAAATGATAATTAGCTGTAAGTATCAGGTGATGATGAGGATATCAGGTACAGATACCAAATATTCGTAAATAAGGGGAGGATTGAGGACCTCATAAGCTTCCAAAGGTACAGGTTTTTTGCAAATGAATAAACATTTATGCACAATATATTAGATAAGATATGGATATCCAATGATGGTCTATGGAAGAGATGTACCAATAAATTAATTAATTAAGAGATATATATATATAGCAGTGGTAGTTCTTCTCTCCTAATAAAAGATTGCAACTGTAAGGGGAGCTATATATATACCCCCACCGTATAAGCAGAAAAAGGAAAACAATACTGTGGCCAGAATAAATATACTGGTCATAGAGTACATATATATGCATACACTCCGTTGAGCAACGTGACAAAAATTTTTACAATTATCCTCTCCCAATGAGGAACTGCGGTCACAAGATGATAACACTATAATAAAATCAACTATAGTGACTGGATATTAGAGTACTGTTGACAAACAATCATAATAGTAATCATGGGTGTCAATAATATAAAACACCCTTCTGGCGGAAACCAGCTGCAGCCTTAATAGGCAGATCCGTGATTGTTTTAATTGTCAGATACCAACGTGAGGCGGCTACATCAATACACAGGTAATGAGAACAGATATTACCCGTGAATGTGTCTGGGAGGATCGTAAGATGCCTCACAGTATAAGCGTGCTCTAGTTCGAGGGTGCTGGAAAGCCGTTGTGCTGTGACTGAGTCAGGTTCGTCCGAACATCAGATGCTGCACAGCGGACGTATCCTCCGGTTCAGAAGTTGCTGAGAGGCCGCTATCCTGGATGAAGCTGCGGCGCAGGCAGACAGTTGGAGATGTGGGTGGTCCCGGACAGCCCGGGGTCGGAAGACGCGTTTCGCCTGTTCGCCGAGCTTGGTCACTTCCTGTGGCGTGGTGGGCTCCTGCAGGTTTTTATCAGGATGAAGATCAGCAAGTGTCCAATCAGTGGGGGGGCGTGTCCCTCGCATTTAGGTTGCTGCACAGCCGTAGTCATTGTGCTTTAATCAATCATATTCTGACTTTAGCACGGAGTCCATCATATTAGAGATAGGAAAAAGAAGTAAAAGGTGTCTATTAATCATGGTAAAGAATAGTTAAAACCAAACGTAAAATTAACAAGAAGAACGACCAAATTAATTTGACAACATTAAGTAATGATTGTGCTATCATATTATAGATTTAATATGTGCACATAGTTAATATGAAAAAAATGAAGTATGCAAAAGATTATTTAGAAGGAAAAATGACAGAATTACAAACGCATTTCAAACAGGGGGCCACATGACCTTAAATAAATATAAATATAAAGATGAGGGTTTCTTGCGAGTGTGATATAAACTATACATAGGTTACATTTGGTAACGAAATAAATGAAAATAAAAAGGAAAGATGGTTTCTCATGATCTCGGGCAGAAAAGGTAACCATTAATAGGAACTATCTAAGTGAAGGTAATGGCTCTTATACTTTGACATCTGAGAGGCGTGCACTAAAAATGACTTGCCTCCAAATATAAATGAGCCCCAAAGTTAGTAAGATCTACTTGTTGAAGAAAAAACACTAATATTTTTCCAGATGTGTTCATGTTTTGTGTTTTACAAGAGGTTCCATATACTGTAAGTGGCCACAAGAAACCTTATTTAAAATGCATGTAGCCATAGGGATCATTGTGCCTTATAATCAATGCAGGGACATGGAACTGAGCCCATTTGAATGTATGTATCTGATGTATTTTTCGGGTGGTCTTCAGTATGCCGAATGTCGGGATCCCGGCGCACAGTATACCGGCGCCGGGATCCCGACACCCGGCATACCGACAGCTATTCTCCACGACCCCCCTGGAGGGAGAATAAAATAGCGTGGCGCGCCACCGTGCCTGCAGCGAGCCCGCAAGGGGCTCCTTTGTGCTCGCCACACTGTCGGTATGCCGGCGGTCGGGCTCCCGGCGCCGGTATGCTGGTAGCCAGGAGCCCGGCCGCCGGCATACCATACTACACCCGTATTCCCCCCCCCCCCCCCCCAAGTATTTAATGGCTGCATAATGCAATCGGAGATTGCTGGTCTATTCATGGAGTCAGGGAGATTGCTGCTATTTCAGTGAGTCTCCTGCAGAATGTGGCAGGGTAGGCAACTATGGTTATAGGGTAAGGCATTACTACTAAGTAATTAAGTTTTCATATAACAACAATTTCTTAACAGACCAGTTTAAAAAGAAAACTATTTTAAAAGCATGTGATGCACAGGACTTTATGTTAATTTTCTGGAGAATCACCCCACTGCACCATGCCTCACTTAGTAATATTCACAATGCCCCTTAAAATTGGCACTGTACCTAGTCCCGCTCATTGTCAAGGGTTGTTTCATGCTGCTGCTAGCCTGCTCCGTCCACTGCCACCACTACCGCCACATTCCTGGTACTGCTGTGCCATTGCCTGCTTTCTCCATCTGGACTCTTGTCTAAATGTCCCTCCCAAAATGTAGCCATCAAAACTGTACTCTCTCAGGCAGCGGCCATTTTCTGAGAGACTTTTTCACAGTATTCTATGCAGCCAGCCAGACCGCATAGAATACTGCACACCAAGAACCTCAAGTGCCTGGACATTAAGGGCCCGTTGGCACCTGTAGTCCTCCTGTATAGAAAATATTTAATAAATACAAGACACATGTTTAAAAAAAAGAAAAGAAAAAAGTTTATTATACATGGTCTTCACCTGGGGGCAGAAGCCCTTAAGCTCTTTTCCATGGCTGCTGCCTCCCTAGGGCTCCTGGCATCTGTCTCCTGCATCTTCACCTGGGCGACCTATTTTTCATGGCTGCCGCCAGCAGAACGTCACTGGATCTGCTGTCATCACTGAATGGGTAGCAGACATATGCGGCTGGGACACGGAGGAGGTGCAGGCGTTTAGTGGCGGTGAGATGCGGCAGAGGTGCGGGCATTAGCAACAGGACCGGATCCAAAATAATCCAGTCCCTGCCTTCCATTCTACAGTTTGGCAGTGGTACTAATTTAAAAAATGTCACTACAACGTAGTTTTTTTAAATTCAAGATGGCTCACCACGTCATCGCCCTGCCCCCCTGGCTGACTTATGTAAGTCTGCACGAGGCAACAGCTGGCAGTCCGCCACAGTTACATGTGATGAGATCAATGGCTGGGGAGGCCTCCCCTGACTGCACGTCCCTGTCCGGAACCGGGCATACGTATGTGTGTGCATTTCGGTTGTATACAGGGTTTCCATCAGAAAATGTGCAGCACAGTTCAAATGAGACAGATTTATCCCCCCCCCCCCCTTCCTCAACCTCCACCCCCCACTAACCCTGCTGCCCAGAGCAAGTGCATGCTATAAAGCCCCCAGCACAGTACCAAAGGGCACCACATACCTTATACATGCCTTTCATACATACCACTTGCCCCCAGGCTCTCCTTGCACTGTTTAGAGACTCCTCCAACCTTTCTTGCCCACGGGACACTGCTAAAATTGGGATGGTTGTGGGGTATGCTTCCTGTACAAAATGTAGGAGCATCCTAATATAATATAGAGAGTCTCCAATTGACCAATATAAAATACCATATCCCCAACCGGAATACATACGGGAGACCGGCAGAAGGGATGCCGTCTGTCACGATACCAACAGTGACATCCCAATAGCAAGTCTCCTTTGCGGGCTTGCTGCGTTCGCCATGCTACGTGCCCAGTGGCGAGCTTCACTCACCACAGGTTATATTCCCACTCGGGTGGTGGCATGGACCCACTACCCAAGTGAGAATACAGGATGTTGGGATTCCAGTGTCTGAACATCTGGATCCCGACAGGCGGTATATTAACCGGATTCCCACCCAACCATCCCTGTTTTGGTGGGACATCTCACTTTTTGGCTGCAGTGTCCTGTGGAGAAAAACGTAGGGTATGCACTCTCGCTCATCACTGCTTTGCATAGCAGAGCAGCAAATTATTAGATGCCGCGTGCATACGCGTGGCATCTAAACAGTGCCACGAAAGCCTGGGGGGACAGGCCAGCAGCTTGAGGAGTGCTGAGCATGCCTTCAGAGTGACCAGAAACGGCAGTGTGTTGCAAGGACATGCCCGCTTTTTTGTGTACTCTCTGAAGGTTCTAGGATATTGAGAGGTAAGCAATACAGAAAGCATCATAGTAATCATAAAAATAAGATTTTACTACCGTAAATCTATTTCTCGTAGTCCGTAGTGGATGCTGGGGACTCCGTAAGGACCATGGGGAACAGACGGGCTCCGCAGGAGACAGGGCACTCCAAGAAAGAATTAGGACTACTGGTGTGCACTGGCTCCTCCCTCCATGTCCCTCCTCCAGACCTCAGTCAAGGAAACTGTGCCCGGAAGAGCTGACAGTACAAGGAAAGGATTTTGGAATCCAGGGTAAGACTCATACCAGCCACACCAATCACACCGTATAACTCGTGATAAACTTACCCAGTTAACAGTATGAGCAACAACAGAGCATCAGACCAACCTGATGCAACCATAACATAACCCTTATGTAAGCAATAACTATATACAAGCATTGCAGAAGAAGTCCGCACTTGGGACGGGCGCCCAGCATCCACTACGGACTACGAGAAATAGATTTACCGGTAAGTAAAATCTTATTTTCTCTAACGTCCTAGTGGATGCTGGGGACTCCGTAAGGACCATGGAGATTATACCAAAGCTCCCAAACGGGCGGGAGAGTGCGGATGACTCTGCAGACCTGAATGAGCAAACACAAGGTCCTCCTCAGCCAGGGTATCAAACTTGTAGAATTTTGCAAAAGTGTTTGAACCCGACCAAGTAGCTGCTCGGCAAAGCTGTAATGCTGAGACCCCTCGGGCAACCGCCCAAGAAGAGCCCACCTTCCTTGTGGAATGGGCTTTTACTGATTTTGGAGGCGGCAATCCAGCCGCAAAATGAGCCTGCTGAATCGTGTTACAGATCCAGCGAGCAATAGTTTGCTTTGAAGCAGGAGCACCCAGCTTGTTGGATGCATATAGGATAAACAATGACTCAGTTTTCCTGACTCCAGCCGTTCTGGCTACATAAACCTTCAAAGCCCTGACTACCTCCAGTAACTTGGCATCCTCCAAGTCACGAGTAGCCGCAGGCACCACAATAGGTTGGTTCAAATGAAAAGATGACACCACTTTTTGGCAGAAAGTGCGGACGAGTCCGTAATTCTGCCCTGTCCATATGGAAAACCAGATAGGGGCTTTTATGTGACAAAGCCGCCAATTCTGACACACGCCTAGCCAAAGCTAAGGCCAACAGCATGACCACCTTCCACGTGAGATATTTTAACTCCACGGTTTTAAGTGGCTCAAACCAGTGTGATTTCAGGAAGCTCTACACCACGTTAAGATCCCAAGGTGCCACTGGTGGCACAAAAGGGGCTGAATATGCAGCACTCCCTTTACAAACGTCTGAACTTCAGGAAGAGAAGCCAGTTCCTTTTGAAAGAAAATGGATAGGGCTGAAATCTGGACCTCAATGGATCCCAATTTTAAGCCCAAAGTCACTCCCGACTGTAGAAAGTGAAGGAAACGGCCCAGCTGGAATTCCTCCGTAGGGGCATTCCTGGCCTCACACCAAGCAACATATTTTCGCCATATACAGTGATAATGCTTAGGCGTCATGTCCTTCCTAGCCTTTATTAGCGTAGGAATAACCTCATCCGGAATGCCATTTTCTGCTAGGATCTGGCGTTCAACCGCCATGCCGTCAAACGCAGCCGTGGTAAGTCTTGGAACAGACAGGGCCCCTGTTGCAACAGATCCTGTCTGAGAGGCAGAGGCCATGGGTCCTCTGTGAGCATTTCTTGCAATTCCGGATACCAAGTCCTTCTTGGCCAAACCAGAACAATGAGTATTGTTCTCACTCCTCTTTTTCTTACGATTCTCAGCACCTTGGGTATGAGAGGAAGAGGAGGAAATACATAAACCAACTGGAACACCCACAGTGTCACTAGTGCGTCCACAGCTATCGCCTGAGGGTCTCTTGACCTGGCGCAATACATTTGTAGCTTCTTGTTGAGGCGGGATGCCATCATGTCCACCTGTGGCAGTTCCCAACGACTTGTAATCTGTGTGAAGACTTCTTGATGAAGTCCCCACTCTCCCGGGTGGAGGTTGTGCCTGCTGAGGAAGTCTGCTTCCCAGTTGTCAACTCCCGGAATGAACACTGCTGACAGTGCTTTTACGTGATTCTCCGCCCCGCGAAGAATTCTGGTGGCTTCCGCCATCGCCACCCTGCTCCTTGTGCCGCCTTGGCGGTTTACATGAGCCACTGCGGTGATGTTGTCTGCCTGAATCAGCACCGGTTGGTAGCGAAGCAGAGGCTCTGCTTGACTTAGGGCGTTGTATATGGCCCTTAGTTCCAGGATATTGATGTGCAGACAAGCCTCCTGACTTGACCACAGACCCTGGAAATTTCTTCCCTGTGCGACTGCCCCCCACCCTCGGAGGCTTGCATCCGTGGTCACCAGGACCCAGTCCTGAATGCCGAACCTGCGACCCTCGATAAGGTGAGCACTCTGCAGCCACCACAGAAGAGACACCCTGGTCCTGGGGGATAGGGTGATCAGCCGCTGCATCTGAAGATGCGATCCGGACCACCTGACAGGTCCCACTGACAGGTCCTCGCATGGAACCTTCCGAAAGGAATGGCTTCGTATGACGCCACCATCTTTCCCAGGACTCGCGTGCATTGATGCACCGACACCTGTTTTGGTTTTAAGAGGCCTCTGACCAGAGTCACGAGCTCCTGAGCCTTCTCCCCCGGGAGAAAAACCTTCTTCTGGTTCTGGTCTGTGTCCAGTATCATGCCCAAGAAGGGCAGACGCGTCGTAGGAATCAGCTGCAACTTTGGAATATTCAGAACCCAGCCGTGCTGTTGCAACACCTCCCGAGAGTGAGCTACGCTGATCAGCAACTGCTCTCTGGACCTCGCCTTTATGAGGAGATCGTCCAAGTATGGGGTAAGTGTAACTCCTTGCTTTCGCAGAAGCATCATCATTTCTGCCATTACCTTGGTAAATATTCTCGGTGCCGTGGACAGACCAAACGGCAACGTCTGGAATGGGTAATGACAATCCTGTACCACAAATTTGAGGTACGCCTGATGAGGTGGATAAATGGGGACATGAAGGTATGCATCCTTTATGTCCCGAGACACCATAAAATCCCCCCCTTCCAGGCTTGCGATGACCGCTCTGAGCGATTCCATCCTGAACTTGAACCTTTTCAGATATATGTTCAGGAATTTTAAATTCAATATGGGTCAGACCGAACCGTCCGGTTTCGGTACTACAAACATGGTCGAATAATAACCCTTTCCCTGTTGAAGGAGGGGAACCTTTACCTTGACCACCACCTGCTGAAGATACAATTTGTGAATTGCAGTTAACACTGTTTACCTCTCGTGGGGGGAAGCCGGCAGGGCCGTCGGTGAGGGGGCATCTTCTCAAAGTCCAGCTTGCATCCCTGAGACACAATATCTATTGCCCAGGGACCTAACAGGGAGTGAAACCACTTGTGGCTGAACTTACGCAGGCGTGCCCCCACCGGGCCTAGCTCCGCCTGTGGAGCCCCAGCGACATGCGGTGGATTTTTGTAGAGGCCGGGGAGGACTTCTGTTCCTGGGACCTAGCTGTGTTGTGCACCTTCTTTCCTCTGCCCCCGCCTCTGGCAAGAAAGGACGCACCTCGGACTTACTTGTTTCTTTGTTCTAATGGTTGCATTTGATAATGTCGCGCTTTCCTAGGCTGTGCAGGAATATAAGGCAAAACAACAAAATTACCAGCTATAGCTGTGGAGACCAGGTCCGAGAACCCTTCTCCACACAATCCTCAGCCTTCCATATGCCTCTGAAGTCGGCATCATCTGTCCATTGCATATTCTACAGGACACGTCAAGCAGAAATCAACATAGCTTTGTCTCTAGGACCCAGTATACTCATGTCTCTTTGGGCATGTTTTAATATATATATATATATATATATATATATATATATATATATATATATATATATTGTGACAAGAACACTGGGATAGTGTTTGAGGGCAGGTATATTTGTCCCAGGTTCTTGTCTTACATGTTTTAGAAAATGTTAACTTCTAGGAAAAATGCTTTTTGTTCTGTCTGAACCTTTTCAGTTTACTGTAAAAGCTGGGTAAAGGCTCTGAGAGAGAGATAAGGCGAGTTCTAGACATTGGGCCCAGTTCGGGTCTTTGGCCTCACAGAGGGCTAATCAGGGTTTCAGCTGTGTAAGAGTGTTATAGTGCTTCTAACCTGATTAGTAGAGGCAGACTGCCTGGGAAGGCTGCAGGATCTGTGTGTGAGAGACACGTTTTCTGATGCAAGTAAGCTATACAGTATGTACTGAAGAACTCTGTGTTTTGTTTAGTGACAGTTAGGAATATCTTATGTTTAGTTAGTGCCGGACAGGCAAGGTATTTTTATTTTGGGGTTTGTTTTATTTTCTGTTTCAATAAAACTGGCCGGGGTCAGTTGTACCAGAAACTGGACTTGTGTTGTTCCTCAGCTGCTGCATGCGGCCATATTCCCCAGGAAAAGGCGCCTTGCACCCCTACAGTGTTACAACTTGGTGGAGAATGCGAGCACACCGTTCTGCGCATAAGTGAAAGCAGCAGCTTTGTGAGGCCTGCAGAAAACGGTGGTTTATGCAGATACAGCCCAGTGTGAAGTTACTGAGACTCACCCCTGAGGGTTTGAAATATGTCCTGGGTGAAAGCAGCTACAAAGCCGCCTGAAAAATCTGTCGACATGGAGGATCTGCTTAAAGCCTTGCTGCAAGCTACAGCGGCTCAGCAGGAGGCCAACCGACAGCAGCAGGTGGCAATGGAGGAAAATAGGAGACAACAGCAGGTGGCAATGGAGGAAAATAGGAGACAACAGCAGGTGGCAATGGAGGAAAATTGGAGACTACAGCAGGAGGCCAACAGACAGCAGCAGGTGGCAATGGAGGAAAATAAGAGACAACAGCAGGCAGTTGTTGATGAACTTTACAGGCAACAGCGTCAGGATAGAGAGGCCTTAGCAGAAGTGGTGCAGAGACTTGCAGCTCGGGTTGGAGATGTGGCCGTCAGTGCTCCAACCAGCTCTAGTTCTATACGGGCCAGTCGCTTCCTGCAGAAAATGACAGAGGCTGATGATGTGGAGGCCTATCTGACCACGTTTGAAAGGACTGCCGAGCGTGAGAACTGGCCGAAAGCACAGTGGGCCAGTCTGCTGGCACCTTTCCTGTCAGGTGAGCCCCAAAAAGCTTACTTTGATTTAAGCTCTGCTGAGGCTCGGGACTATGATAAACTAAAGACTGAGATCCTGACCCGCCTGGGAGTCACGCTGTCAGTACGAGCACAACGGGTGCACCGTTGGCTGTACGCCATGGAGAAGCCTCCGTGCTCCCAGATGCACGACCTTATTCAGCTAACAAAAAAATGGCTACAGCCAGAGACATTAACTGGTCCCCAGATGGTGGAAAGAGTCGTCATGGACCGCTACTTGAGATCTTTGCCCATGGTCCTGCGCAAGTGGGTGAGCCATGGAAACCCGGGTACTGCTGACCAATTAGTGGACATGGTAGAGAGGTATTTGGCAGCAGAGGAACTACTGATGACCACCCAGCAACCCATAGATCCTCGACAGCGCCCTTCAGTAAAGACTGGTAAGACTGTTCCGTGGGAAAACGTTGCTGGGCGGTTAAGAGAACGCAAGGCTGGAGAGACTGTAAACACTGGCCCTGGAAACAGGCCAATGGGGCTAGAACGGTCTATGCTGCCCAAACGGGTTGATAATCGTGTGATTAAATGTTTTAGGTGTGGTATGCCAGGTCATGTTATTGCCAATTGCCCAGTCACGCAAGAACCCATGCAATGTGATGCTGCCTTTGAATGTCGCAGAATGTCTTTCTTTGCTAGGTTAGCCTGTACTGTGGTACCTTCACCTGAGCTGGAAAAACAAATGTGTGATGTGTTCTTAGAGGGTAACCGGGTAGAGGCCTTGCTAGATTCAGGAAGTTTAGTTACCCTCGTGAAAGCTGGGTTAGTGAACCCCTTAAAGGTCCAGCAAATACCTATTGGGGTAACTTGCATACATGGGGATACCCAACATTATGCCACTGCTGAGGTGAATATAGAAACTTGTTGTGGGTCAGCAATAGTTAAAGTGGGACTGGTCCCTACCTTGGTGCATGAGGCCATAATAGGGAGGGATTTTCCTCATTTTTGGAAACTGTGGGAATCACGGTTATCTACAGATGTGAGAAGTAAAAAGCCAGTTGATAATACCGGTGATTTTATGGATGTACGTGGGTCTTCGGAACTTTCTGGCCCTTTGCCTTTTGCTAGTTTGGCTGGGGAAGTGACAGATGGGGAGTCCAGTGAGGACCCTCTTGCTGGGAACAGAGACATAGTAGTTAGAACGGAAAGCGTGCCTGACCTGGAGGTAAAGAAGGATCTGTTTGCGTCTGAACAGTTAAAGGATCCTACCTTAATAAAGGCTAGAGAGAATGTTAAGATTGCTAATGGGGAACCTGTGGTACCAGGTGACAGGGTTACGTATCCCCACATGGCCATCTGTAATGAGCTCTTGTACCACATTGTCAAAAGGGGTGAGGATGTGGTGGAACAGTTGGTAGTTCCCCAGCCTTATCGGAGAACGGTACTAGATTTGGCTCATAGTCACGTTACCGCAGGACATTTAGGGGCAGAAAAAACCACTGAAAGAGTTTTACAAAGGTTCTTTTGGCCAGGGGTTTATAAAGAAGTGTCTGAATATTGTTCTTCCTGTCCTGAATGCCAGTATCATGCCCCTAGACCCCATTTCAGGAGCCCACTAGTTCCCATGCCTATTATAGAGGTCCCGTTTGACAGAATAGCCATGGATCTCGTGGGGCCCTTGTTAAAGTCTGCTCGGGGCCATCAGTATATCCTGGTAATTATGGACTATGCCACTCGATATCCTGAGGCTGTCCCTTTACGCACTATCACAACCAAGGCGATAGCTAGGGAGCTGGTGCAGGTATTTAGTAGAGTGGGAATACCAAAAGAAATTTTGACTGACCAAGGTACTCCATTTATGTCAAGGATCATGAAAGAATTGTGCAAGTTATTTAAGGTCACTCACCTCAGGACGTCCATCTACCATCCCCAAACTGACGGGTTGGTGGAAAGGTTTAATAAAACATTAAAAAGTATGTTAAAAAAGGTTGTTGAGAAGGATGGGAAAAACTGGGATTGTTTGTTGCCCTACTTGTTAATGGCCATCAGAGAAGTTCCTCAGTCCTCTACGGGGTTTTCTCCATTTGATTTGTTGTATGGTAGACACCCCAGAGGGCTGTTGGATATTGCCAAAGAGACGTGGGAAGGACAGCCCACTCCTTATAGAAGCGTTATTGAGCATGTGACACAAATGCAGGATAGGATTGCAGCCGTGGTACCTGTTGTCAGAGAGCACATGGAACAGGCCCAAAGTGCTCAACAGAGGGTCTATAACCGGAGTGCCAAGATACGGGAATTTGCTCCTGGAGATAGAGTTCTTGTTTTGGTACCCACTGTGGAAAGCAAATTCCTAGCTAAATGGCAGGGTCCATTTGAGATTAGGGAAAAAGTGAATGAGGTTAATTACAAAGTATACCAGCCGGGAAAGAGAAAACCCGAACAGATCTACCATGTTAACTTAATCAAACCCTGGAAAGATAGGTTGTCTCTGTCAGCGGAGCCTTGCCCTTCGGTGTCTTCACCCCGGTTGCTTCCCGCAGTGAAGGTGTCAGAGACATTATCAGCTGATCAGAACAATCAGGTTAAAGAATTTCTCATCCAAAATAGGGAGGTATTTTCAGAGCTGCCTGGCCGAACGACCATAATAAAACATGACATTGTCACAGAACCAGGGGTCAGGGTTCATTTAAAGCCATATAGGATTCCTGAAGCTCAGCGAGAAGCTATTTCTAAAGAAGTTAAAACCATGTTAGAACTTGGAGTCATAGAGGAGTCTAACAGTGAGTGGTCCAGTCCCATAGTGCTCATCCCGAAGCCCGACGGTAGCATACGCTTCTGTAATGACTTTCGTAAGTTAAATGAGGTGTCCAAGTTTGACGCATACCCCATGCCCCGTGTGGATGAGCTTGTAGAAAGGCTGGGAACAGCCAGGTTTCTCACCACATTGGACCTGACCAAAGGTTACTGGCAAATACCTTTATCTGATAGCGCCAAAGAAAAAACAGCCTTTTCGGTTCCGGAGGGGCTGTACCAGTATAAGATGTTACCCTTTGGGTTGCATGGGGCTCCAGCAACCTTTCAACGGGCGATGGATAAAATTTTGAGGCCCCATAGAAAATATGCAGCTGCCTATTTGGATGATGTGGTAATTCACAGTAAAGACTGGGGGTCCCATTTGGTTAAAGTACAAGCAGTACTGGACTCAATCAGAGAGGCAGGGTTAACTGCTAACCCAAAGAAGTGCTGCCTCGCAATGGAGGAGGTCAAATACTTGGGCTTCACCATAGGCAGAGGTCTGATTAGGCCCCAATTGAATAAAGTTGATGCTATTCAAAACTGGCCTCGTCCAGTGAATAAAAAACAGGTAAGGGCTTTTTTGGGAATTACTGGGTACTATAGACGGTTTATTCCCAATTTTGCGACCACAGCGGTGCCGTTGTCAGACCTTACCAAAGGGAAGCAGTCAAATGTGGTGAAATGGAACCCTGATGCAGAAAAGGCGTTCCAAGCGTTAAAAGTGGCTTTGTGTTCACAACCGGTGTTGATAACGCCAGATTTTTCAAAAGAATTTGTGGTACAGACAGATGCCTCAGAGGTAGGGATAGGTGCTGTGCTGTCCCAAACCAGAGATGGGGACGAACACCCTATCATTTATTTGAGTAGGAAACTCAATGAGCATGAAAAAAGGTATGCCATTGTGGAAAAGGAGGCTTTGGCCATTAAGTGGGCACTAGATACCTTGAGATATTACCTCTTGGGTAGACAATTCAGACTAGTGACGGATCATGCCCCTTTAAAATGGATGTATGTAAATAGAGGCAAGAATGCTCGGGTAACTAGATGGTTTCTAGCGTTGCAGGATTTTAAGTTTACTGTTGAACATAGACCGGGAACACAATTGGCCAACGCAGATGCATTGTCTCGCATCTTCTGTTTGGGGGCTACAAGTGTTCCGGCCCCTAGGTCGAAACAGGGGAGGGGGATATGTGACAAGAACACTGGGATAGTGTTTGAGGGCAGGTATATTTGTCCCAGGTTCTTGTCTTACATGTTTTAGAAAATGTTAACTTCTAGGAAAAATGCTTTTTGTTTTGTCTGAACCTTTTCAGTTTACTGTAAAAGCTGGGTAAAGGCTCTGAGAGAGAGATAAGGCGAGTTCTAGACATTGGGCCCAGTTCGGGTCTTTGGCCTCACAGAGGGCTAATCAGGGTTTCAGCTGTGTAAGAGTGTTATAGTGCTTCTAACCTGATTAGTAGAGGCAGACTGCCTGGGAAGGCTGCAGGATCTGTGTGTGAGAGACACGTTTTCTGATGCAAGTAAGCTATACAGTATGTACTGAAGAACTCTGTGTTTTGTTTAGTGACAGTTAGGAATATCTTATGTTTAGTTAGTGCCGGACAGGCAAGGTATTTTTATTTTGGGGTTTGTTTTATTTTCTGTTTCAATAAAACTGTCCGGGGTCAGTTGTACCAGAAACTGGACTTGTGTTGTTCCTCAGCTGCTGCATGCGGCCATATTCCCCAGGAAAAGGCGCCTTGCACCCCTACAGTGTTACAATATATATATATATATATATATATATACACATACTAGGGTCTCAATCTCTGCTGATAAGGTACCTGTCCACTCTGCCCCAGCGCTATAAACCCATGCGGACACAATCGCCGGTCTGAGTAGTGTACCAGAATGTGCACGCTATCTGCAGGATCCCTGAGAATAGCTGTTACGACAGGTTACCTTTTGGGCAAACGTGACACCCTAGGGGAAGATTCCCATCGTATCCTGGCCCTAGTGGGGAAAGGATACTGCCTGAGAATTCTTTGTGGGAAACTGCAGTCTCTTGTCTGGAGATTCCCGCTCTTTTTCCTCATGAGAGGAGGGAAATTTACCTCAGCTTTCTTCCCCTTAAACATGTGTACCCTTGTGTCAGGGACAGATGAGTCATCAGTGATATGCAAATCATCTTTTATTACAATAATCATATATTGAATACTTTTCTGCCATTTTGGCTGTAACTTTGCATTATCGTAGTCGACACTGGAGTCAATCTCCGTGTCGACATCAGTGTTTATTATTTTGGATAGTGAGCATTGAGAGACACTGAAGGTCTCTGCGACAGAGGGACAGACATGGGTAGATTTCCTGTCTGTTCTCTAATCTTTTGTGCAATAAATTCACCTCAGCACTTAATTACACATATCCAACAGGTGTCGGCGTTGTCGACGGAGACACTTTCACACACATTTGCTCTATCTCCTCCTTAGGGGAGCCTTTTACCTCAGACATGTCGACACACACGTACCGACACCACACACACAGGGGATGCTCTATTTGAAGACCGTTCCCCCACAAGGCCCTTTGGAGAGACCGAGAGAGAGTATGCCAGCACACACCCCAGCGCTATATGACCCAGGAATCGCACAGTAACTTAGTGTTAACCCAGTAGCTGCTGTATATATTGTTTTTACGCCAAATTTATGTGCCCCCCCTCTCTTTTCACCCTCTTCTATCGTGCTTCTGCAGGGGAGAGCCTGGGGAGCTTCCTCTCAGCGGAGCTGTGGAGAGAAAATGGCACTGGTGAGTGCTGAGGAAGAAGCCCCGCCCCCTCAGCGGCGGGCTTCTGTCCCGCGATTTTGTGTAAAATAATGGCGGGGGCTCATGCATATATACAGTGCCCAGCTGTATATATGCTCTATTTTGCCAGGAGGTACTCAATTGCTGCCCAGGGCGCCCCCCCCTGCGCCCTGCACCCTACAGTGACCGGAGTGTGTGGGTTAGTGTGGGAGCAATGGCGCACAGCTGCAGTGCTGTGCGCTACCTCATATGAAGACAGGAGTCTTCTGCCGCCGATTTTGATGTCTTCTTGCTTCACTCGCCAACTTCTGTCTTCTGGCTCTGTGAGGGGGACGGCGGCGCGGCTCCGGGAACGGACGACCAAGGTTGAGTTCCTGTGTTAGATCCCTCTGGAGCTAATGGTGTCCAGTAGCCTAAGAAGCGCAACCTATCCGCAGTTAGTAGGTTTGCTTCTCTCCCCTCAGTCCCACGTAGTAGAGAGTCTGTTGCCAGCAGATCTCTCTGAAAATAAAAAATCCTAATAAAATACTTTCTTATTAGCAAGCTCAGGAGAGCTCACTAAAGTGCACCCAGCTCTGACCGGGCACAGATTCTAACTGGTGTCTGGAGGAGGGACGTGGAGGGAGGAGCCAGTGCACACCAGTAGTCCTAATTCTTTCTTGGAGTGCCCTGTCTCCTGCGGAGCCCGTCTGTTCCCCATGGTCCTTACGGAGTCCCCAGCATCCACTAGGACGTTAGAGAAACATTGTTAGCATCACAAGGACCGCTGCAGCATACAGTGAGCATCCTAGTGGCCACATGCAATATAGAGCAAGTTTTTGTGCCTTCTATATATACAGAGAGCATCCTAGTGATATATTATATCTATTAGGGATACGGTCATTAGGTCAATCGCTATTGGTCGACAAGGTTTCTAGGTCGACGTGGTCACTAGGTCGACATGGAAAAAGGTCGACATGAGTTTTTCAAATTTTTCCCCATTTTTTTAACTTTTTCATACTTAACGATCCACGTGGACTACAATTGGGAACGGTAACCTGCGCCGAGCGCAGCGAGGCACCTTGCCCAACGTATTGGCGAGCGAATTGAGCCATGTGAGGGGACACGGTGCACTAATTGGGGTTCCCGGTCACTCTATGAAGAAAACGACACAAACCCCCCCCCCCCATTAAAAACTTATGTCGACCCTTTTCCATGTCAACATAGATCATGTCGACCTGGTGACCAGGTCGACCCAGAAACCCTGTCGACCTAATGCATATCGACCAATAGTGGACGACCTAATGCATGTCGACCCAATGACCCATACCCATCTATTATATTCGTACAGTGGCATCTCTAATACATTAGATAGGACAGAGCAGCAGACACAGTATACCGATCTTTTTATACTACTAGAATGCCAGCTCTATCCTCCCACTCAACTACTGAAAGTTAACACTGGCTTTATTTATTTATTACATAAATGCAACATAAAGTGAGTTTAACAGTTTGTTGACACATAAACTTTGGTTACTCTTCTTCATCTTTACCTTTTTATTTTGAATTCTACAGAGGTATATAATACATAATAATAATTATGCTTCTTTAGGGACTGATGTATGGCTGTATCTTAGTCTGCCAAACACAGTGTGCACAAGAGACCCACACACAGACCCACAAGTAGTGCCACACATCTCCTGCCATGATCTGAGAGATGTAATGAATAGGATCTGCAGGTATTTGCTGCACAGCTTCAACTCCCACTTACTGTCTCAAAGCAAGGGTGCCACATCTTTAACTCTTTAATTGCTGGACAATAGCCTGTTTAACTTTTATGACAGCTGGAAGAAGCGCTGGTCCCTGAGGAAGACTGGGTGAAGCAAATACTGCAGCGCTAGGCCGGCCTTGTTGGAGGGGCCCAGTGGGTGCCCAGTTTATTTGCTGAGAGAAACTGATGTCCCTCTCTGTGGGACATTTGTCTCCACATGTGACCGAACAGGCATCACTGGCAATAACCAATTGTACTCACATATTCAAACATTATCTGCATGTCCATGGAACTGCAGCCTACAGCATGCGTTGTTGGATGTGAGTGTAGATAAGCCTGTTTTCAGATGTGTTTTTTGCACCAAGAATAGGCTAGTGCAAATGCGCACCGAGGATGACTTGTAGCAGATCAAACATATGGATAGTGAGCGGGTATACCGCAAGATGATTTCAGATCTACATTCATGTAAATATACACATTTCTATGTGCACAATCCGGGAGCAATTACAGCAGATATATGTTCAACTCGGTGTCAGGCCCAAAATCTTTAAGACATAATGTTTCGGGAAGCAGAGCCCAGGGTGAAAACTAGGTTAATGTTCGAAACACTCTTGTTTGTAAAATGATCTGGACTGTGTACATAAAATAGCTCTTATATTGTTAACACTTAACCGCCTCACACCCCCACAAACAGCTGCCAGACTTTCATGTCCTCTGTCGGCTCCAGCCGGATGAAGCGCCACGGTCACGCTGCAGTGATGTAGCCTCAGTTCTTTGTTTCTCTGTGGCTCCCAGTCCCAATCCTCACCTGTCACTGTGCTGGTGCCACTCCTCTGTCGTCTGTCAGTGAGCTGTGCCTGGTGAGGATCATGACATATTGCGACAGCATAACCCGGGTGATAGAGAAGGCAGAATTGCCTATCATGACACAGGCTACTGGGACACCAAACAGAAGCAGCAGAAAGAGTTACAGTACGAAGTATCATTCCCACAGTCCCTGTGGGGTGGAATGCTTGGCAGGGGCTCCCGGGAACTCACTGTGGTCTTGACAGTGAGGTGGAGTACCTGCGTGTTTGTGGGCCTCCCCTCCTCCACCTTCCCTAACTCGAAGCCCTTTGATTTCACCCAGAATATTAATTTGACAATCTCGATGGAGCTGGTGACTGAGCCGTTCAGTAGTTGTACAATGAGCTAATATTACTAGGGGGTGGCGGTTTTAGTCTTCCTGGATTCCTCATAACTCCTGAGGCAGCAGTCCTGGAAGTGGTGGTACATGTCTGGATCACTCTCCATGGTCTCCCAGAGCAGCCTGGATGCAGTGTCAGTGTATCAGACAAGATGGCCACTTGCTGTGGGCGGTAGAGACTGCCACATCTTGGGTTGGTGGGGGGTCATGTGAGGCAGCAGTCGGTGGGGTAATAGACTACAGCGCTTCGGACATTTGCCCTGGCAGCCCGTCACTTGAGCTGCCTCTATTTTATGATCTTGAACACAATTTAAATTAAATGAGTGTCCAATTTTTTTTATCTAAAAAAATGGGAATCGTAAGTGGGATAGGTTTCTATAATCATTTTTCTTTATTGTGCATACTAAAGGAATTTAGGGGTAAATGTCTTTCTGGTCAGTGTGTATTTCAGGTCACATCAGTGCCATGTTTTTGGTCCTGTTGGAGAAAGAGTGCTATATAAATAAAATTGTTATTATTATTGGGTTTTTTTTATTTGTAGATCAGAATTCTGCGATCTGTACTTTAATCTTGATTGAGATTATGTCACTATTGTCTTCCTATATTTTGATATTTGTAACATTTTGCATAAAGATATGCCTTAATCTTTAATTATGCTATGAAGAGAGTGGTGTATGTTGGGCACATAATATAAATATTTTATTACATGATGGAACAAATGCCCTTTTTTCTTTGTTGCTAAGTATGTGTGATATGTAACTAGTGTATGAAATCTATAGACATGTACATATTTGTGTTTTGATCTTTTGATTTCGGGAATTAATTTTTTTTTATATCCGCAAACTGTGCTATAACTGGCCTTTCTAATTTCTCATTAAAACAATAGTTTCTTAAGACTCTTATTACTGTATAATTTTTCTAACCGCTCCTGTAACATACGCTCTCCATTGTCAGACAGCAATCCAATTACGTTATCATTTAGTCAATTGTGATAAATTTGTCTGTAGTTTGCTACATTATTTTTCCTTGTGATATAATGTAATGGATTGTAAACATTTTTATATAAATTGAATTATTTACGTCAGTTTTTTTTCATGTGTATTGAACCTTAATGTTTCCTTTGGTTCAGTGCTCACGCTGGGATTGCTTTATGATGATAACTGATATGCACTTTTTGTCTGACTAGCTCCCAGAAAGCATTAGATTAAGAACATTAATTTCTTGTTTACAAGCACAAGACAGTCAGGTCAAAGGGGCATGTCTGTTCTGATATTCTGTGCAGGGTAATTTGAGCATTGTGTCTGCTTTCCCTTTTTCAATTGTTATAGTACACTGACAATATGTTATATTGTAATTAGAAACATGCGTATCTAGTACACATGCTGGTAGCCGGGCCCTTTTTAACGTTTCTCTTATAGACTGTACATGATTGTAATGCAGCATTGCAAAATGGTTTTTACATTATCAATAGCTCTTTTCACCATAAACATTAAGTCCAGTTCTACTTCTCTTTAAGCAAAAAGAAGAAATCATAATTACCCAGATTTTCTTAAGTGATTTTTATATGCTCTTATCCAAGCTATTATTTGTGTATTAACCGTTTCTTATATAGCTCAGCAAATTCCGTTGCGCTTTACAACTGGAGACAGTGATAAAACAAAATAGAGTAATAACAGTCATAGAGGTAGGAAGGCCTTGCCTGCAAGCTTACAGTCTATAGAGATAAAGTTTCTAGACCATAGGTTCTCAAACTCTGTCCTCAGGACCCCGTACAGTGCATGTTTTCCAGCTCTCCTCACAGAATTACAAGTGAAATAATTAGCTGCACCTGTGGATCTTTTATGTGACAATGAGAAATGAAAATACATGTGCACCTGTTAGGTGACCTGGAAAATGTAATCTATTTGGGGTTCTGAGAACCAAGTTTGAGCCTATGTTCTAGGCCATTTAAAAATAATAATAATAAAAAAAAAAAAAAAATATATATATATATATATATATATATATATATATATATATATATATATTTGAGCTTCACTAGACCACCATCACTCAACACCAAAGAGGGGCACTTAATGTAAAATCTAACCTATAGATAACTTTATATTCCAGACATATTTATTGTTGTTGCTCTTATAAAACAGAAATAGTTGCTGTATCAGAGCTATTGTATTTAATGCATGAATGCTAGTGAAACTTTTTTTATTTCCAGTTAAAAAATAAAAACGCACTAAAAAAAATTGGGAGATAGCTTAATTGTGTAAACACAGTTATGTCTGACATCCCGACTCTCCCCACCCCCCTCCCCACAATTTTTTTTTTTTTTTATGCAACCATCCCGATTTAAGTAGCAAAACTTATCAATTACTGTACCTCAATATGTGAATATTGATAGGCAGGATCCTACAGTTTGTAATACTACAAACTTATTTTTTGTACTTTACACTAATGAATTCTGCTGATTTTGTTGCATTAACTGAACAAAGGAAAAATAGTGAGAACAGTTGGCTTTATTTACATTGTTTATGATTACAAGTATAAAGTCTTACTATTGTTAGCTTAGATAAAGCTTAATATACCTTTTATAACCACTGTAAAGACTTTGCAATAACAAGGTAATGAAATAATCCCTCTGTGTTTTCTAGTGTGCTGGGAAAGAAAACTGGGTCGACAATCGCACTGTTTATGTTGGACACAAAGAGCCTCCTCCAGGTACTGAAGCTTACATTCCTCAGAGGTATCCAGATAACAGGATAGTCTCCTCAAAGGTAAGAGTGTTTACTAATTTCCAGCAAGTCACTTGCGTAGTTACCTGGCTGGAGCCTTCCATAGATACAGCTGTATTTACCTAGTGTTTATGTTCTTACACCTGTGTGCTAAACACTTCTGGAACAGAAATTGCAGCTCAGGTTTTTTTTGTTGTTTTTTTTTTTCCATATATTGTACAGTTGTATGCTTTGAGGAGAATTGTGGTATGCCAAAAAAAAAAAAAGAGCAACTAAGGTCACATCTTCCTATGTTCTCATTCAGGTATGCTTGCAAACAGTCCTGCATCCATTCAAGTCATTAGACTTCGGGGCACAGCTGAATCATGATAAAAACTGGAGCAGGGACTAATTGGGAACTAAAAGTGGCTCTGGAAAATTTAATGGGGGCACCGAATCAACTGTAGGCGAACCAACACCAAAGTGAGCAGGATTATTACATCACTATACTTGGTGACATCCAACCATCCAACTGACCAACTTGGCTGTTCATCTAAAGTGGTTCTCCACACACCTACTTTTACCAACTTTTTCTTTGCACTGCACCGACTCGGTATTACACTAGCTTCCAGGACGTAGTAGTCCCAGAACCAAGGGGCAACATTACAGTAACCGAATGGTACATTTTATTATTGAAGAGTACTTTCTGTGGCACCCACTCAGTATCTAGCGACAAGTCTTTTGCCACCATACTATTACACTTAAGTACAATTGCTGCCTGTTAGGTTCCTTCTCTCATTTCCCCCCTGTTCAGCAGCCTTACAGAGGTGCAGGGTATGCGGTGCCCTGGTGGCATGCCGAGTCGAATAGCAATGGCAGACATGATGGGGTCCATTACAAATGAAACAGACGGTGTACCCAATGACCACCTCACCCCCTGCCACTTATCCAGTTGATGCTGAGTTGTTCCATGGGTCCCTGACATGTGCCACCACATACCCCCAGATCTACCTACATGCTCACAGACATCCCACATGCCCTATGCTTGCTTTTTAGACACACACAGGTAAAAAAAGGACCCAGTATCTGCAGGTCACCTCGGTCACCCCTGTCCACTGCCCCCTCGTGTCTTATTATACCTACCCCCCTTTTTCCCAGTCCTCTTCATTCCCATAGCTATGGCAAACACCTGCACGGCACATCTAATGTGAGAGTTGGGGCACGAGCTGTGCATGTCAGGTGTGACATGCATTTACCACAGCCACATTTAATTTATATCAAGATCAAACTTTAGAATAATATATATATAAACATATTCTATAGTGTATTTGACCTCTATATATTTATATATTCACATACATAAAATAAAATAGTTAACAAAATTCAACTTACCTGTCATTACTTAGGTGAATTATGTGGTGCTTCACATGGTCTTGCTTCAGTTTGTCTTCGCCACTGATGGTAGCCGCCAGCCATAGTGGGGTGCGGGAGGCAGAGGCACACATGCTGAGTTAGCAGAGGTCAGAGGCGTAGCTGGGGTTTTTGGAGCCCAGGGCAAGATGGAAAATGCCCCCCCCCCTCCCCCAAAAAAAAACAGCAAAAGAAGCATGTGCGCGCGCCAGAAGGGGTGTGGCCACTGAAAATGGCCCACAGTGCCAGTTACATTGCCCCACAGTGCCAGTTACATTGCCCCACAGTGCCAGTTACATTGCCCCACAGTGCCAGTTACATTGCCCCACAGTGCCAGATACATTGCCCCACAGTGCCAGATACATGCCCCACAGTGCCAGATACATGCCCCACAGTGCCAGATACATGCCCCACAGTGCCAGATACATGCCCCACAGTGCCAGATACATGCCCCACAGTGCCAGATACATGCCCCACAGTGCCAGTTACATTGCCAGATACATTCCCCCACAGTGCCAGTTACATTGCCCCACAGTGCCATGCCCCACCAGATACATGCCCCACTGTGCCAGATACATGTCCCACTGTGCCCAACTGTGCCAGATACATGCCCCACTGTGCCAGTTACATTGCCCCACTGTGCCAGTTACATTGCCCCACTGTGCCAGTTACATTGCCCCACTGTGCCAGATACATTGCCCCACTGTGCCAGATACATTGCCCCACTGTGCCAGATACATCGCCCCACTGTGCCAGATACATCGCCCCACTGTGCCAGATACATCGCCCCACTGTGCCAGATACATCGCCCCACTGTGCCAGATACATCGCCCCACTGTGCCAGATACATCGCCCCACTGTGCCAGATACATCGCCCCACTGTGCCAGATACATGCCCCACTGTGCCCCACTGTGCCAGATACATGCCCCACTGTGCCCCACTGTGCCAGATACATGCCCCACTGTGCCAGATACATGCCCCACTGTGCGGTCCCCCCCGGTCACTCACCGCCTGTTGTGTCTGTGAGGGGAGGAGAGCGCAGCGCCTCTCCTTCCCCTCACCGCTCCCGGTCTCTGGCGGCTGTGTGGCGCCGGTTCGCCAGCCAATCAGGAGCCGGTCCGCAAGCTCTGATTGGCTAACGCCGGAGACTGGACACACGCAGCGCTGCTAGTGCTCTGGCGGCGGTGAGGGGAGGGAGAGACGCTGCGCTCTCCTCCCTTACATTTCGGCGTGATGGGGGCGAGTGTGGCATGATGCCCTGGCCGCCGGCGGTGCCCCCCTCTCCTGGGCCTGCCAAGGCGCCCAGGGCATGTGCCCCACTCACCCTACCCTTGTTACGCCTCTGGCAGAGGTACAGATGGGAAAGGGGCAGAGGCAGACATGGGTGGTGTGTGTGTGTGTGTGTGTGTGTGTGTGTGTGTGTGTGGGGAGGGGGGGGCACAAATGGAGATGGTAGCAGATGTACAGAAGGCAAAGGGGACAGAGGCACAGAGGGGAGAAGTGGCAGAGTCACAAATAGAGGGGACAGAGGCACAGCTGGAGGATTTGGCAAAGGTGTAGATGGGAAAGGGTGCTAAGGCATAGAAGGGGAGGAGCAAACACACAAGCAGAGGAGGAGGGTAGGAGCAGAGGGACAGCTGAGGTACTTGTTCTGAGTGCCTCTGTCTAGTCCAGCCAGGGGAAGCAGGGGGAGAGAGAGAATGGAGGAGCTGTAGGAGACCCGGGGGCGGGGCAGCATGTGGAGAGTCAGTCAGGAGAGGAAAATTAACTAGTACAGACTGAAGTCCCCTGGGATGGGGGGACACACAAACCCCATGCACCCTTCTTATACTTGGATCTAATGATCAAAGACTAACAGATGGGCTGCTGGTGATCCCAGCCCCAAGCTGCTTCTGGTTCACAAACCGACATCTGCCTGTGAGTGAGAAGCAGGCTGCAGCCACAACCATCAGTGCCAGTGGGCACCTGTCAGTGTTACTTCCTGTACCCACCTTACCCCTGTGAGTCTTCAGGTGAATCCAGCTGCTCTTAGCTGAGTCAACTCAACCTGCCACCCACCTCGTAAATCAGCCCAACCTATCAGCACAGCTGGCTGACTGACTTTGATAACACTATGCAGCCCCCTCAGCTCCGCCTGCCACCAGAATCATCAGTCGGCCCAACCCCTTAGCTCATTTGGCTGGCTGACTACTTAAATATCTGAATGACACCACACTTCTGTTCTTCTCACTATTACAGACCACCTGTCGCTTAACGCGGGCGGACCTTAATAAACTCAATGGCCAATCCGCGCCTGGACAGGAATAGGATATTATCACTGGGAGGAGGGGGAGGGTGGTTATGTTGGAGTAGACAATCCTCTTAAAACCTTTTATATTTTTTAGACACCGTTACTTGTACCTAGGATTGTTTGAGTAATCCCTCTAGCTATCCTCTTGCCTCACTGCAAGGCTTAATGTTCTGCTATTAGCCATTGCCTGATCTACACCCTTTCTTGGGCTGTAAGTACATCAAGGCACTCAGGAGAAAGCATATAATCCATCTCAACTGAGAGAGAATCTTAACACATGCACAACGATGTAGTCAAGGTTCTCATACCTTGGTAAAATGTCTGAATTGCAATTGTTAGTCTCCTCTCTTATCAGCAGTTTCCTAAGGCTTATAGACAGGAAGTGACGTGTGCCTAAGAAAATAAATCTTCCCCTGAGATAACTGCTTTATGTCACACATCTTCATTTCTTACAGGCCCATGAACTTTTATATAGGTTATTGAATACTATCATTATCTGTAAGAAATCTTGTAATTTTGGGGTGAGCAGTTTTCTAAAAAATATTTTAGGCGTTTGTCATTAAAATAAAATAAAAAAGTCTTAATTAAAATAAATAAATAAAAATGACTAAAATTATATTTAATTTATAGTATAATTTCTTTTATGGCTGTTACCTAATCCATGCCATTTGTAAGCTCTGTAATTAGTGCAATTGTTGATTAAGTAATTTGCGTTGTCCAGTGTTTTGTTAATGAGCTGTTTTTTTATTTAAGCTAATGAAGGCAGGCACAGCTGTGCGCTCAGCTGATTGCAGCACTGCTATTAAGTACTGTAGCCATGCATAGGTAATGAGAAAATCACCGTATTCTCACTATTATTTTTCCATCCAACAGGGATAAAATAGATGTTTATTGCATTAAGTAATCACATTTACTTTGAAAAAATGTAATTTGTACAGTAATTCATTTATTGCTAAGAACTTTTCATGCAGGCATCCTCTAATGTTATGATCTGGCTCACTCAATTCTGCCTTAATGAAGTAGTAATACTCATTTATTAACATTAAGACCATATGGTTCACCTTGTATTGTGCGTTTGCATTAACTGAAATTAGAAGTCTATAATGAAATGATAACATGATTTTAAAAAATGATTTAAGATTGATGTAGAGGGCAAGTATCTAAAGTATGTTAACAGATATACAAAATTATTTTACCTTTCAACATATGTAGCTATCCTCTGTTCCTGTGTTTTATTGTGACTTGCCAAATGCTGTAAACTCGGCTGACTTCAATGGTGGTAAAGAACTCCCTGGTGTTACGGGTTTTACACCAGGGAGTTTAAAGCAAACAGTTGATGTTTGTTAATACAGTATTACTAAAGCTTAGTAAGTGCTGTCTGTGCCTGGGCCTGCAAAAAAGTAATGTAAGCAAATGATGTCCTACAAATGTTTTCGGACAAGCATTTGTGTTGTCTATTGTGATCATAATTGTTATCACATGGTAATAAATAGTACAGTACAGTATAAAGTGCAGTAAATACGTACTGACATGCAAATTGTCCCCTCTGGGACAGTACCTTTCTGGTAGTCCCATGAGCACGCCAAGGAATATAGGAGTATCCTGGACATACAGGGAGTGTATGTGTGACGCTGTAAGGGTTTTGGATCTTTGACTGGAACAAATCCTGGAGTTGGTGTTTGAAAACTAGCTGGCCTGATATAATTCCTGCTCTTGGACTGTGGTAGAAAATTTGACCAGTACTGGGCAGTTGACAGAGACCCAGAGCAGAGGCATGGAGTCTAACACGCCGGTGGTTTTCACCAGGGAGCCCCGCTTGGAAGTTTTGGCTTTGTGGTGCCCAACATGCAGGTTGCGGCACTCTGATTAGGTCTCCCAGTACTAGTACTTTGATATCTCAAGGGGACGAAGAAGCAGGAATCTAAGTAGGACAGATAAAAGGATAAGATCCGGGGTACAGGATCTCGGACTGGATCTTGAACACAGGTGTTGGCAGGGATCTGTGGGACGGGAACCAATAAGTGAATATCGTACTGGAATCAATGGAACAAATATTAGACTAAAACTGATGGGCGAATATCGGGCCGGAACTGATTAAGCAATTATCTGTATGGAACCGATGGAACGTACTGTATATTGGGCTGGAACCAATGTAGCAATTATTTGGTTGAAACTGATGGAGAAAGTATCGGACTGGAACAGCTGGAGCCAGGTGGTACAGCAAGATGGAATTCTGCACTTCTTACACCTGTTGGGAAGCAGGAATTGGTTGCATATGGTCATCTAAATGACTGAGTACATGTATTGGCTGTTGCCTGGTTACATGAAGAGAAAGAACATGGTGGCACCTGGAACTGGCGGGAGCCAATCCCAGTTAACCCCTGGAGGGACTTCACAGGCTTGTACACAGACCCCCTCACCCGACAGCCGCCGTTGCCACCCCACTGATCAGACAACACCGCAACACCCAGACTTATAAGCGCCGGGACCCCCGTCTGACCGTGACAGTATGTATGTATACAGTATATTGTGTCCTATATTAACAACATGTCATACTCAACTAGTCTCTTCTTGTTTTTTTTTCTTTTTTAACATCTTCAGTTTACATACTTTTTTGTAATAGTTAATTCAGCCAAAGTTTCTGCATTTGAAAAATATGTGCGAATAATTGAAGTCAGCCATTGTGTATGAAAATGGGTTATACTGTAAGGAATGCATTCCTATTATGTATGTGTTTGTCCAGATTTGAGTACAAAACCCAAAGGGCATTCTACTGAGTATTTAATACAGAATAAAAGAAAAAGATATAACTGCAAACAGAATAAGAGAAATACAAATCTGCATTTAGGCATAAATATGCCCATACTTAATGTTCATCTATCTCCCAAATTTTTAGGAACTCTATATTTGGGACCTGGCGCACCCGTGTTTGAAAAAAGGGTGGGGTCTCTAGTGAAGGGGTGGAGCACTGATTGGAGGAGGTGTGGCCTCACTTCATGGCCCCCATTATCATTTTGAGGGCATTCCCAGGCTGCGGTGGGAGTGGGGCTTAGGCTCCCCCGGGGAGGGTTAGGGTTAGGCTGCTGGGGTGGGAGGGTTAGGGTTAGATTTAGTCCCCACCAGGGAGGGTTAAGGTTAGGTTGCGGGGGGATGGAGGTTAGGGTTTGGCTGCGGTAAGGGATGGTTAGGGGGGTAGGGTACACATACTTAACCGACTCCTGTCTGGATTCTCTGCTTGGATTCCGGTGTGTGTCATATATCCGCCGGAATATTGTATGTATCCCACACAGCATCTATTCAATGATCACATAGCAGCGCCAGTAATCACAGGCTCTCCCAACACCCCCACCCACAGGATCTTCACCCCAGTGGGACAGGGTCTGAATAGCGGGACTGTCCCACTGGAATTGGGACAATTGGGAGGCATGTTTATAGGAACATAATATGCCTAGGGAAGATCTTCGTGAACTTAGTGCTCTAGTGAACCAGAGCCTATTGATATATATTATATTGTTGAAATCAATGGCAGAATTATAGTTGCATTTAACTCTCACTCATGGCTAGTGAGTACTGGCCTAATCAGAACCGGATTAAGGGAGGGGCTCCGGGGATAAGTACCCCGGACCTCCTGTCAGAGAAGGGACCCCCACCACCCGCCAAAATTCGTATCTCTAATCTGATCCGATTTGCGGCACTACAATGCGCTGCATTGCGCTCCCCTCCCCATTGACAGCCCGCCGTCATGCCCACTGCAGCCACTGGTGCTGCAGAGTTTGCCGAGTGTGAGTGATGGCTCAGCCTCCCAATAGGAGGAAGTCAATCTGCAGCCTGCGGCTCAGTGACTGGCTGAGCACGCAGGCTGGAAGGAGGAACTTGTGGGTCTTGTTGCATGCTGGCGGGGTGCACTGTGCAGACTGCAGAAATGGAGAGGCACTTACAAGCTCTCACTCTCCTGTCCTGTTTGTAACTCAGGACATATTGATTTTTTTATTCTTCAAGAATTGCATTAAATTTGAAGATAGACTGTGTGTGTGTGTGTGTGTGTGTGTGTGTATGTGTATGTATGTATGTATGTGTGTGTGTGTGTGTGTGTGTATATATATATATATATATATATATATATATATATATATATATATATATATATATATATATATATATATATATATATACCTACCGTATAAGTCAACCCGAATATAAGCCGAGGCACCTAATTTTACCACAAAAACCTGGGAAAACTTATTGACTCGAGTATAAGCCTAGGGTGGGAAATGCAGCTCTAGCTGTACACAGCCCTCATAGTGCCAAATATGCCCTCATACTGCCAGATATGCCCCCACAGTGCCAGATGTGCCAGATATGCCCCACAGTGCCAGATATGCCCTCATGCTGCCAGATATGCCCCACAGTGCCAGATATGCCCCACAGTGCTAGATGTGCCAGATATGCCCCACAGTGCCAGATATGCCCCACAGTGCCAGATGTGCCAGATATGGCCTCATGCTGCCAGATATGCCCCACAGTGCCAGTTACTTACCCTCTGTCGCTCCCGCGCTGTCTTCTGAAGGAGGGACACGGAGGGCACAGCGCGTGCCTCTCCTGTGTCCCTCCTGCGTCTCCAGCGGCAGCGGCGTGTGTGTGTTAAATGAAGTGCGGTTCGAGAGCCAATCAGAGCTCACGAACGGGCACTTCATTTAATAGACCCGCCGCTGCCGTCGGAGACGCAGGAGGGACACAGGAGAGCTGCGCGCTGTGCCCTCCGTGTCTCTCCTAAACACTGACTCGAGTATAAGCCAAGGGGGCTTTTTCAGCACAAAAAAAAGTGGTGAAAAAGTCTGCTTATACTCGAGTATATACTTTTATGTTTTGTTTATGTTAGACATCCCTGAGGAAGTCTGTATAGACGAAACGCGTTGAATGACGTTCTTAGACACTAGTGGGAGGACAAGCTGTCTTAGGAGCTCCCCCCGGTTGGGGTGGACAGCAAGTCCCAATAAGATCTTTATCCCACGAATATCAAGACAAATGTAAGAGTTGTACAATACACAAAGAGTTTTAATAAATTCCAAGTTTTAAAAGAAATGGACTAATAAGTGTTCTCGCTGTCTGGGTGATTTTGGTGAGAGGGTTTTTTCTAGAAAACTTCTACTGAACTGTGGATATTCAATCTGAAGAAACCTATAAGAATCATAAAGACTGTTATTTGAGCGCTCCCCTACATTTATCATTTTATATATATATATATAATGTGTGTATATACGTTTGTGTGTGTGTGTGTGTATATATATATATATATATATATATATAAAATATACACTGTGTATGGATATATATATATATATATATATATATATATACACACAGAGAAAAAACCACAGCACTCACCACAGCAGAAGCGGGGCACAGCTATGCACTTACCACTCACAGGGTGGGGTGCATGTAACACAGCACTCTCCACCACAAAAGCGGGGTACACAGCTGTACTTACCACTCACAGGGTGGGGTGCATGTAGCCCATGACCACATCGCTCTAATAAATACAAACAAAGAACCCAGCACTCACCAAAGCAAACTCACCTATCCTCAATAATTCAACAAATAAATGATGGGGGTCTAGCCGGCGGATTGGCCAACGCACGGAAGCCCGCACACCGATTTTCAAGGCACCCCACCTTCATGCAGGTCCTACACTATCACAGAGTCTTAAAACCTGACCCCTTCACTGCTGTTACACATATCATCTGCCTGCTAGATTTAATGTGTACCTGCCACAGACTTTATGGCTGTTTCTTAGCAATCATCTTTGAGCCAGTGCAATAGGTGACTAGTGTGCCTTTAAAAGCCATAAAGTCTGTGGCAGGTACACATTAAATCTAGCAGGCAGATGATATGTGTAACAGCAGTGAAGGGGTCAGGTTTTAAGACTCTGTGATAGTGTAGGACCTGCATGAAGGTGGGGTGCCTTGAAAATCGGTGTGCGGGCTTCCGTGCGTTGGCCAATCCGCCGGCTAGACCCCCATCATTTATTTGTTGAATTATTGAGGATAGGTGAGTTTGCTTTGGTGAGTGCTGGGTTCTTTGTTTGTATATATATATATATATATATATATATATATATATATATATATATATATTATACACTGCTCAAAAAAATAAAGGGAACACTTAAACAACACAATGTAACTCCAAGTCAATTACACTTCTGTGAAATCAAACTGTCCACTTAGGAAGCAACACTGATTGACAATCAATTTCACATGCTGTTGTGCAAATGGAATAGACAACAGGTGGAAATTATAGGCAATTGGCAAGACACCCCCAATAAAGGAGTTGTTCTGCAGGTGGTGACCACAGACCACTTCTCAGCTCCTATGCTTTCTGGCTGATGTTTTGGTCACTTTTGAAAGCTGGCGGTGCTTTCACTCTAGTGGTAACATGAGACGGAGTCTACAACCCACACAAGTGGCTCAGGTAGTGCAGCTCATCCAGGATGGCACATCAATGCGAGCTGTGGCAAGAAGGTTTGCTGTGTCTGTCAGCGTAGTGTCCAGAGCATGGAGGCGCTACCAGGAGACGTGGAGGAGGCCGTAGGAGGGCAACAACCCAGCAGCAGGACCGCTACCTCCGCCTTTGTGCAAGGAGGAACAGGAGGAGCACTGCCAGAACCCTGCAAAATGACCTCCAGCAAGCCACAAATGTGCATGTGTCTTCTCAAATGATGAGAAACAGACTCTATGAGGGTGGTATGAGGGCCCGACATCCACAGGTGGGGGTTGTGCTTACAGCCCAACACCGTGCAGGACATTAGGCATTTGTCAGAGAACACCAAGATTGGCAAATTCGCCACTGGCGCCCTGTGCTCTTCACAGATGAAAGCAGGTTCTCACTGAGCACATGTGACAGACGTGACAGAGTCTGGAGACGCCAAGGAGAACGTTCTGCTGCCTGCAACATCCTCCAGCATGACCAGTTTGGCAGTGGGTCAGTAAAGGTGTGGGGTGGCATTTCTTTGGGGGGCCGCACAGCCCTCCATGTGCTCGCCAGAGGTAGCCTGACTGCCATTAGATACCGAGATGAGATCCTCAGACCGCTTGTGAGACCAAATGCTGGTGCGGTTGGCCCTGGGTTCCTCCAAATGCAAGACAATGCTAGACCTCATGTGGCTGGAGTGTGTCAGCAGTTCCTGCAAGACGAAGGCATTGATGCTATGGACTGGCCCACCCGTTCCCCAGACCTGAATCCAATTGAGCACATCTGGGACATCATGTCTCGCTCCATCCACCAACAGACCACCACAGACTGTCCAGGAGTTGGCAGATGCTTTAATCCAGGTGGCGGAGGAGATCCCTCAGGAGACCATCCGCCTCCTCATCAGGAGCATGCCTAGGCATTGTAGGGAGGTCATACAGGCACGTGGAGGCCACACACACTACTGAGCCTCATTTTGACTTGTTTTAAGGACATTACATCAAAGTTGGATCAGCCTGTAGTGTGTTTTTCCACTTTAATTTTGAGAGTGACTCAAAATCCAGACCTCCATGGGTTAATAAATTTGATTTCCATTGATAATTTTTGTGTGATTTTGTTATCGGCACATTCAACTATGTAAAGAATAAAGTATTTAGTAAGAATATTTCATTCATTCAGATCTAGGATGTTATTTTAGTGTTCCCTTTATTTTTTTGAGCAGTGTGTGTGTGTGTATATGTATGTGTGTGTATATATATATATATATATATATATATATATATATGTATGTGTGTATATATATATATATATATATATATATATATATAATATATATATATAATATATATATATATAATATATATATGTGTGTGTGTGTGTGTGCGTATATATTAGTGATGTGCACCGGACATTTTTCGGGTTTTGGATTCGGTTCCGCGGCCGTGTTTTGGATTCGGGCGCATTTTGGCAAAACCTCCCTGAAATTTTTTTGTCGGATTCGGGTGTTTTTTTCAAAAAACCCTCAAAAACAGCTTAAAATATAGAATTTGGGTGTATTTTTGATCCCATAGTATTATTAACCTCAATAACCATAATTTCCATTCATTTCCAGTCTATTCTGAACACCTCACCAGGGGTGTATCTTTCTATTGGCCAGGATGGCACTCGCCAGGGGCGCCAGCCGAGGGGGGGCACCGCCCAGAGGTGCCACCCGCGGGCAGTAGGTAGATTCAGTTTTAGAGGCAGCAGCTATACCCCAACCCGTGTAGTTCCTCATCAGCAGGGATGCCCAGTAACGTTCACAATATGCAGCAGCGACTGCTGGGGGGTGTAGTTTATGTAGAGTTTCTTGCCTGTATTGTGGTGCGGTGCTGGACCCCGGCGCAAATTACAGTGGCTGCTGCTGCTGCATTCTTTGATCATTAATGGGCATCCCTGCTGTTGTTGAACTACACGGGAGTGGGGGGATAGCTGTTGCCTCTAAAAGTGAATCTACCTAAAAGTGCTGCCTTTAATAGTAAAATCAACATGGGGCATATGTGTGTCTGGCACTGTGAGGGCATACGTGTATCTGGCACTGTGGGGGCATACAAGTGCACGGCACTGTGGGGGCATACAAGTGCACGGCACTGTGGGGGCATACGAGTGTGTGGCACTGTAGGGGCATACGAGTGTCCGGCACTGTAGGGGCATACGAGTGTCTGGCTCGGTGGGGGCATATGTGTATCTGGCACTGTAGGGGCCTATATGTAACTGGCACTATACTGGGGGACATTATGTGCATCTGACACTATACTGGGGACATTATGTGTAAGGAGAACTACTGTGGGTATTGTGTGTAAGGCTGCTAATTGTGTGTGTGCGCATGTGTAGGGGGTGTGATTATATATTTATAGTTCGATATAATTATATAAAATTGTGAGGCCATGCCCACTTTCCCAGGAGTGTGCACGCCTTTATATATATATATATATATATATATATATATATATATACACTGCTCAAAAAAATAAAGGGAACACTAAAATAACACATCCTAGTTCTGAATGAATGAAATATTCTTATTAAATACTTTGTTCTTTACATAGTTCAATGTGCTGACAACAAAATCACACAAAAATTATCAATGGAAATCAAATTTATTAACCCATGGAGGTCTGGATTTGGAGTCACCCTCAAAATTAAAGTGGAAAAACACACTACAGGCTGATCCAACTTTGATGTAATGTCCTTAAAACAAGTCAAAATGAGGCTCAGTAGTATGTGTGGCCTCCACGTGCCTGTATGACCTCCCCACAACCCACACAAGTGGCTCAGGAAGTGCAGCTCATCCAGGATGGCACATCAATGCGAGCTGTGGCAAGAAGGTTTGCTGTGTCTGTCAGCGTAGTGTCCAGAGCATGGAGGCGCTACCAGGAGACAGGCCAGTGCATCAGGAGATGTGGAGGAGGGCAACAACCCAGCAGCAGGACCGCTACCTCCGCCTTTGTGCAAGGAGGAACACTGCCAGAGCCCTGCAAAATGACCTCCAGCAAGCCACAAATGTGCATGTGTCTACTCAAACGATCAGAAACAGACTCCATGAGGGTGGTATGAGGGCCCGACGTCCACAGGTGGGGGTTGTGCTTACAGCCCAACACCGTGCAGGACGTTTGGCATTTGCCAGAGAACACCAAGATTGGCAAATTCACCACTGACGCCCTGTGCTCTTCACAGATGAAACAGGATCTCACTGAGCACATGTGACAGACGTAACCGAGTCTGGAGACGCCAAGGAGAACGTTCTGCTGCCTGCAACATCCTCAAGCATGACCGGTTTGGCAGTGGGTCAGTAATGGTGTGGGGTGGCATTTCTTTGAGGGGCGCACAGCCCTCGATGTGCTCGCCAGAGGTAGCCTGACTGCCATTAGGTACCGAGATGAGATCCTCAGACCCCTTGTGAGACCATATGCTGGTGCGGTTGGCCCTGGGTTCCTCCTAATGCAAGACAATGCTAGACCTCATGTGGCTGGAGTGTGTCAGCAAGATGAAGGCATTGATGCTATGGACTGGCCCGCCCGTTCCCCAGACCTGAATCCAATTGAGCACATCTGGGACATCATGTCTCGCTCCATCCACCAAAGCCACGTTGCACCACAGACTGTCCAGGAGTTGGTGGATGCTTTAGTCCAGGTCTGGGAGGAGATCCCTCAGGAGACCATCCGCCACCTCATCAGGAGCATGCCCAGGCGTTGTAGGGAGGTCATACAGGCACGTGGAGGCCACACACACTACTGAGCCTCATTTTGACTTGTTTTAAGGACATTACATCAAAGTTGGATCAGCCTGTAGTGTGTTTTTCCACTTTAATTTTGAGGGTGACTCCAAATCCAGACCTCCATGGGTTAATAAATTTGATTTCCATTGATAATTTTTGTGTGATTTTGTTGTCAGTACATTGAACTATGTAAAGAACAAAGTATTTAATAAGAATATTTAATTCATTCAGATCTAGGATGTGTTATTTTAGTGTTCCCTTTATTTTTTTGAGCAGTGTGTGTGTATATATATATATATATATATATATATATATATATATATATATACTACTGTGTGGCATAATGTGTATAAGGGGTACTACTGTGTAGCATAACATGAATAATGTAAATTACTATGCTGTGTAATGTGAGTAAGGCACACTACTCTGGTGTAATTTGAATTGGGGTACTATTGAGTGGCCACACCCCTTTTTTGGCACACGTGCCCTCCCTATTTCAAATATGGGGGGGCACCAGTCCTTTACTTTGCCAGGGGCGCTCGGACCCCTAAATACACCCCTGCACCTCACAATACTATTTTTAGTCCTAAAATTTGCACCGAGGTCGCTGGATGACTAAGTTAAGCGACCCACGTGGCCGGCACAAACACCTGGCCCATCTAGAAGTGGCACTGCAGTGTCAGACAGGATGGCACTTAAAAAAATAGTCCCCAAAGAGCACATGATGCAAAGAAAAAAAGAGGTGCACCAAGGTCGCTAGATGGCTAAGCTAAACAATTCTGCACTGTCCTCCTATATACTGCGCACAACTACAATGCAGCATAGATATGGATAGTATACTTGATGACACAGAGGTAGAGCAATGGACTACTGTACCGTACTGTACTGCTATTTATATACTGGTGGTCAGCAAAATTCTGCATTGTCCTCCTACTATATACTGCGCACCAGGGACGTGCAGTCAGGGGAGGCAGTGCCTCCCCTGTCATGAAAGATTAAAATAATACAAAGAAAATACATATGACACATATTCTGTGTCATATGTATCTTCGTTAGCCTTTATATTATTTCAATAATTTTTACCTTTGTGAAAAAACGTTTTAAAAGTGATTTGGAGGCACCACTATCGGTGCCTCCCGCTGTCGATGATGAAAAGCCGGAATCGGGGGGGAGGGGCCAAGCATCGGGCAGTAAAAGCCCATTAAAAAAATTACTGAAAGCGGCACTAGTACAAGTGCCTCAGTGACAGGGGCGTGCTTTCAGCCCATATGAAAGCACGCCCCTGTCACTGAGGTATATGTGATTGGGCAGTTGCGCCTTTCTCAGTCACTTGAGGCCGAGTCCCTGAAGAATGCTCCGCCCACCGCTACCCAGGGAATTGCTTCCGTAGTCACTCTGACTGCAGCCGCTCCCCCGGCCTGGCCTTACTGATCGCCTTTGGTGGGAGGGTGATCTACCTCCTCTGTCACCTCCGGGTGGGTGTACGCTGCTGTCCGATGCTTCCCCGCTCTGTTCTCCGCAGCTGCCGGGAACTGTCCAGAAACAGGTAAAGCAGAAGTGCTCACTTCCACTTCACAACTATCCACTTCACAACGCTGACAGAGCCTGAACGCGCTGCCATGCTCCACAGCACAGCTCCCTATCCCAGTCACCTCAGCACTCTCCCCCACGGTCCAGCGGGCACCCACTTTTATCACTTGTTACTTTGCACACGCAGGGGGGGGGGTTTGAGTACCCAGAACCCAGAAACCCCCCCCCTGATCAGCCAAAATCTTTTTTTCAGAGACGGAGACAGCTGTGTCTCCGTCTCTATACAAACCGCGACCGCTATCGCGATCAAAGAGGCTGCTACTGCTGCTGCAGGGAGATCTCATCGGAATAGCTCAGCCTCTGCCCACAGGAGTGTGGGAATTGTATCTTTCCGGTATGTGTGTACTTATGTTTGTATGTGCGAGTGTCTTTTTTTATAATATATATTTGTATACACATATATACACCGCTGTGTTTGGAGTGGCTGAAATATGGAGAGCCTGCTTGCTGGAGATATGTTATACATATATATATTACATACGCAGGGATCAGTATGATTTCAGGACTGACGGGATCCCGGTGGTTGAAATACCGATGCCGGAATTCCGACCTCGAGCGCAGCATGTCCCCTCGCAGGCTCGCTGCATTCGCCACGCTTTGAGCCTAGTGGCGACCCCGCAGGTGGTGTCGTGGACCTCCACCCAAGTGTGATTCCGACCATCAGCATTTCAATGGCTGTCGGGATTTCGGCGTTGGGATTTCGCCTGCTAGGATCCTAACAGTCTGGGATATGACTGCATACCCATACGGAAACCCCCCTCAGTAAATCCTGCGTTTGCCCCCGAGTCTGGTCCCTGGACGTGTCCCGCCAGTGGCGCATGCAACATCAACCCTGACCCAGCTGTTCTCCGCTGGGTCCTAATGTTTCTCTCTCCGGCTACCGCCACAGCCGGGGGGAAAGCAAGGGGGGGCAGGGGGGGGGAAGAGAGAAGCCAACCCACACTCAAAAACTTGCAGGGGTACCACATTCAGGCTGCTTTTTCGACCTGCGAGCCCCGAAGTTAACACCAAAGGAGGAGCCATGCTGCAGTTCTAGACCCGGGATCAGGTAAGTAAATAGCAATATAATTGTCATTCACTGCCTGTCCCCATCACCCTTTCCTTTTTTCTGTCACACTCACCCACTGCTGCTGCTGTCACCCTCTCCCTGGCATCACCCACTGCTGTCACCCTCTACCTGGTGTTACCCTCTCCCTGTCTCTCACTGCTGTCAGCCTCTACCTGACGTCACCCTCTCTCTGGCGTCACACTCTCCGTGTCACTCTCTACCTGGTATCACCCTCTCCGTCACTCACTGCTGTCACCATCTACCTGACGTCACCCTCTCCCTGTCACCCATTGCTGTCACCCTCTTTCTGGCATCACCCTCTCCCTGTCACACACTGCTGTCATCCTCTCTATGGCATCACCCTCTCCCTGTCACTCACTGCTGTCACCCTCTCCCTGCCACCCACTGCTGTCACCCTCTACCTGGCATTACCCTCTCCCACCCACTGCTGGCTATTGTGCTGTCCAGGACTTCCATTACCTTAATAGCGCCCTGCACCCACGCCGATTTTAAGTTAATGGAAGCCCTGTACAACAAAATTGCATTCATGTCCTCCTTCTACTCCCTCCCCAGTCACAAAGACTATTTTTTATTTTATAAAAATGTACAATATATACAGTACACCACCTGATCATCACAAGTTTAATGAGCAGGCATGCTCGGCGGCATCGGACTCACCCAGCAGCCCATGAGAACCTGCTGTAATCTTGTTAGTCTTGAAAAAGGCTCAGATGGAGCCGAAACGTCGACACCTTTTGCTGACATGCTGTTAACTGTCTCTATGTGAGACACACCAATAAAGTTTTCATCATCAAGGAAGTGGTGAGAGCCTGTATCTTTTTTTGGATATATTTTTGGATTTCTTGTGAATCTCTTATGGAGCACCGCCCAGGTTGCAAATTGGAGCAGTGAGTGTGGACTTTCTGGATAGATAGATATATATATATATATATATATATATATATATATATACACACACACATACATATACATATACATATATATATGTGTGTGTGTGTGTATATATATATATATATATATATATTAAAAAATGAAGTATAAAAAAGCGCCTGGTAGTGTTGGTGACTCACTCCTCGTGAAAAAGATTTGTGATAATAAAACAGATAAATTATAATAAACTTAGCTGCGGGTATTTCTGGTAGATGACTCTTATAGACAGCACATGTAAAGGAGAGATAAAATAAACATAGTGTGTACTGTTTTCAAATTTCCACAGATGTTTTTCAGAATAAACAATTTATAGGAACTGTGCAGGTTCCAATTTTAAAAGGAGAAACTATGTTTAGTTAAAAACAATAGTTTAATGAACACACTCCTGCCAGAACATGCAGGTCACATATATAAATAAAACAGTACACAAAATAAAAGGACATATATAGCAGCTGATTCAAAAATAGAAAGTGCAGGTATTAATCGTACAATATAAAAGAATATAATAGGCTTATCTGTCCACAGGTATGGGTATTGGATTAAAATTCATCCATGAATGCAGGTATCAAACGTACAGAAAGTAAGATAAAAACATGGCTTATCTGTCCACGGATAGGAAGTCAGAAAGGGGTGGGCATCCAGTCCCTGTCCCAACGCGTTTCGTCCTGAAATGAGGACTTCTTCAAGGGGATGACATGTTATGGGAGTCCTGGGGTTTTTATCCTAAGGAATGGGGTCACATGTGAGGAAGTGATCTCACTTCCTGTGAGTTCCTCCGGTTTTTTTAGTGGAGTAAAATGATTCAAAACTAATCTCTTTTATAGTCTGGAGATGGCGAGGATATCTTAGTTAGAGCATAATGAGTTTGTTATAGATATAACAAATGTTTTTAGACTGGAGTTTAACCGAGTGTGGAACGCAAATACGTCACTTCCGGTTCGCGCTGTGGAACGCATCGCGTCACTTCCGTTATCGGTGATGCTCAGTTCAGTTCATAGTATGCTGGGGAGACGGCGCAATGATTAGTAAAGATGCCAAACAAGTTCATTGTCAGTTCATTGTTCAGTAATCTGGTTTCAAATATCGTTGTAACGCCGACGTCACATCCTGTTGTGCGTTCCAACATTTACAGATGAAATCCATCCATCAAAGATGGCCGTGCGTTCCAACAACAGGATGTGACGTCGGCGGAAATGAAATATCCGTTTTCTGCTTATCAGGCCGGAAGTGACGTCGCGTTACAACGATATTTGAAACCAGATTACTGAACAATGAACTGACAATGAACTTGTTTGGCATCTTTACTAATCATTGCGCCGTCTCCCCAGCATACTATGAACTGAACTGAGCATCACCGATAACGGAAGTGACGCGATGCGTTCCACAGCGCGAACCGGAAGTGACGTATTTGCGTTCCACACTCGGTTAAACTCCAGTCTAAAAACATTTGTTATATCTATAACAAACTCATTATGCTCTAACTAAGATATCCTCGCCATCTCCAGACTATAAAAGAGATTAGTTTTGAATCATTTTACTCCACTAAAAAAACCGGAGGAACTCACAGGAAGTGAGATCACTTCCTCACATGTGACCCCATTCCTTAGGATAAAAACCCCAGGACTCCCATAACATGTCATCCCCTTGAAGAAGTCCTCATTTCAGGACGAAACGCGTTGGGACAGGGACTGGATGCCCACCCCTTTCTGACTTCCTATCCGTGGACAGATAAGCCATGTTTTTATCTTACTTTCTGTACGTTTGATACCTGCATTCATGGATGAATTTTAATCCAATACCCATACCTGTGGACAGATAAGCCTATTATATTCTTTTATATTGTACGATTAATACCTGCACTTTCTATTTTTGAATCAGCTGCTATATATGTCCTTTTATTTTGTGTACTGTTTTATTTATATATGTGACCTGCATGTTCTGGCAGGAGTGTGTTCATTAAACTATTGTTTTTAACTAAACATAGTTTCTCCTTTTAAAATTGGAACCTGCACAGTTCCTATAAATTGTTTATTCTGAAAAACATCTGTGGAAATTTGAAAACAGTACACACTATGTTTATTTTATCTCTCCTTTACATGTGCTGTCTATAAGAGTCATCTACCAGAAATACCCGCAGCTAAGTTTATTATAATTTATCTGTTTTATTATCACAAATCTTTTTCACGAGGAGTGAGTCACCAACACTACCAGGCGCTTTTTTATACTTCATTTTTTAATGTTTATCTTTATATTGTTTTAAAGCTGCCACTTACGTATATGTGAGGAGTGTTAGGTGTGACCATTTAGTCATTATATCCCTTTGCCTTTAGGGGTCTTACTGAATACACCTAGGCGCTATTCTCTATTTTTTCACATATATATATATATATATGTGTGTGTGTGTGTATATATGTGTGTGTGTGTGTGTGTGTATATATATATATATATATATATATATATATATATATATATATATATATATATATATATATATATATACATATATACATATATATATACAGACAGACAGAGATATAGCTCTCTCGTATGAAATAGACAATTTATCTAGTCTTCCTGATACTCTGCTGGTTCAAATGATACAGGGTGTATTATTTAGTTTTATTTATTTATTTTTATGTATATATATATATACATACACACACACACACACACGCACGCACGCACGCACACACACACACACACACACACACACACATATATACTGTGTGTGTGTGTGTATATATATATATATATATATATATATATACACTGTGTGTATATGTGTGTATATATATATATATATATATATATATATACTGTGTGTGTGTGTATGTATATATATATATATATATATGTATATATATATATATATATTTATACTGTGTGTGTGTATGTGTATATATATATATATATATATATATATATACTGTGTGTGTGTGTATGTATGTATATATATATATATATACTGTGTGTGTGTGTGTGTGTATATATATATATATATATATAATATGTGTGTGTGTGTGTGTGTGTGTGTGTGTATGTATATATATATATATATATATATATATATATATATATATATATATATATATATATATATATAGTACAGCGTTTCTCCACATTAACCGTGGGGAAAGATAGCACTCTCCAGACTTGTTATAATATATGCAATAAAGTCATTTATTCACAAAAACTTGGTTCCATGTGTATCTTCATGTCACAAGCAGAGTATATAACAAAAAGGCTCACCAACGTTTCGGTCCTGAATTGGACCTTTCTCAAGGTATTAGCCAGTCTCTTAAAGCAAAATCAGGAAAACAGCAGCATCAGAGTCAACATCAAAAGCAGGAACCAGGATCTGCATGTTGCCTCCCAGGCCCCCTGAATATATACCCAAGAGCTCTTGGGTATATATTCAGGGGGCCTGGGAGGCAACATGCAGATCCTGGTTCCTGCTTTTGATGTTGACTCTGATGCTGCTGTTTTCCTGATTTTGCTTTAAGAGACTGGCTAATACCTTGAGAAAGGTCCAATTCAGGACCGAAACGTTGGTGAGCCTTTTTGTTATATACTCTGCTTGTGACATGAAGATACACATGGAACCAAGTTTTTGTGAATAAATGACTTTATTGCATATATTATAACAAGTCTGGAGAGTGCTATCTTTCCCCACGGTTAATGTGGAGAAACGCTGTACTGTACTATGAGTTTGACCCAGTGATTGGATCAGACTTTGATTTGGCACCCCAGCCGTTACCTGCGCTGGGTGAGAGTGTGGGACTCCCCATATTTATATATATATATATATATATATATATATATTAGGGTGTAGTATGGTATGCCGGGCTCCCGGCGACCAGCATACCGGCGCCGAGAGCCCGACCGCCGGCATATCGACAGCGTGGCGAGCGCAAAGGAGCCCCTTGCGGGCTCGCTGCGCTCACCACGCTGCAGGCATGGTGGCGCGCCACGCTATTTATTCTCCCTCCAGGGGGGTCGTGGACCCCCACGAGGGAGAATATCTGTCTGTATGCCGGGTGTCGGGATTCCGACGCCGGTTTACTGCAGCGTCACTCGGAGGCTTGACGACAGAACCTAAAGGCTTGAATGATAAGATCCAAATGGAATGTGTTCTAACAACATAAGCACCAGGTATGTCTATTTGCCTTTGGACCTTGAACTTGTTATACATGTATGGCATGCAATAAGCTCTACTCCTGATGGTTAATGGTATTATTCTTTTTTTATGCTGTATGTCTACAGCAGATCAGTACTTATATTTTACTTAGGACAATTGCATATACATGTATCTTTGTTTCACAAGTGAGCCTTAACGGTGTGATTTTAAAACCCTTTTTTTCACAAATGTTGACAACATTGGTGATACATATTCTTTGATATACTGCTAGGTAACATTGTGCTATTTTCAATATTTAATTGCTAGTCTCCGTGAACTTAAAACATTGCTGCACTTTGTGTTGTTTATTGTTGCTGTTTGTATTTTGTTGGTTTTTCTATAAGCAATATGATAGGGAGTATTTATCCATAACATACATAGTAACATAGTAACTAAGGCTGAAAAAAGATAATTGTCCATCGAGTTCAACCTATTTGTGGTCTCCTATGCAGTCTTATTATAGGACTAGTTATTTTTATGTTCGGACTAGTTATATTAACTATAATGCGTGCCTACGCACCATAACCCTGAATATCTTTATCCAATAGGAATTTATCTAACCCATTCTTAAAGGTGTTGACTGACTCCGCCATTACTACTCTCTCAGGCAGGGAGTTCCAAACACGTATTGTCCTTACTGTTAAAAAAAACTTTTCGCCTCAATGTGCGGAAACTCCTCTCCTCTAACCTAAGCGAGTGACCATGTGTCCTCTGTGCGGATCTTCTAGAAAACATGTCCCGCCCAAACTCTGTGTATTGACCCCTTATATATTTGTAGATGTTGATCATGTACCCTCTTAGTCTCCTCTTTTCGAGTGTAAACATGCCTAGCCTTGCAAGCCTTTCCTCGTATTCCAGCGTCTCCATGCCCTTGATTAGTTTGGTCGCCCACCTCTGAACCTTTTCTAGCTCCAGGATATCCTTTTTGTAATATGGTGCCCAAAATTGCACACAGTATTCAAGATGTGGCCTCACTAGTGATTTATATAATGGGAGTAAAATACTCTCATCCCTTGCATCAATTCCCCGTTTTATGCATGCTAATATCTTATTAGCCTTCTTTGCTGCACTCCCACTTTTCTGCCCATGCTTCCAGTTTAGTTAAGTCGTTCTGAAGAGACTTAGCATCCCCCTCCGGATTTATAACCTTACACAATTTGGTATCGTCTGCGAAAATTTACACCATGCTGTCCAGACCTACTGTTAGGTTGTAGATGAAAATGTTTAACAAAAGTGGTCCGAGTACAGACCCTTGTGGTACACCACTTAGTACTTTAGTCCAATTTGAAATGATCCATTGACCACAATGCGCTGGTCCCTATTATCTAACCAATTACTGACCCAAGTGCATATTGTGCTCCCTAGCCCTATTTCTTGTAGCTTATAGATAAGATGCATGTGTGGTACAGTGTTGAAAGCTTTGGCAAAGTCTAAAAAGATTACATCCACCTCCTTACCCTGATCAAGGTTCGCACTTACTATTTCATAAAAGCCAAGTAAGTTGGTCTGACATGATCTGTCCTTCACAAATCCATGTTGGTTCCTTTTAATTACCTTATTTGCTTCAAGGAACATTTGAATACTGTCCCTTAGAATACCTTCAAATACTTTTCCCACTGTAGATGTAAGACTAACTGGTCTATAATTACCTGGTTCAGCTTTGCTCCCCTTTTTGAATATCGGCACTATCTCCGCTATACGCCAGTCTTTGTGAGCCATACCCGATTTAACCGAATGTATGAAGATCAAAAATAGAGGTCTTGCTAGTTCAGCGTGCAGCTCCATAAGAACCCTTGGGTGAATTCCATCGGGACCATGTGCTTTATTAAACTTTAACTTTTTAAATCGGTCACAGACTACCTCCTCACATAAATAAGCATTTAGCAGTGGGACATTATCTTTGTTGAGATTTTGTGTTAAACCCAGCATTTGGTCCTCTCTGGTAAATACCGTTGAAAAAAACTTGTTTAGTTTGTTTGCTATGTCATTATCATTTTTGATTAAGACTTCCCTCTTGTCCTTTAAAGGGCCTATACTATCCTTCTTTAGTCTCTTTCTGTTGAATTTAAAAAAAATTGGGGATTCGCTTTGCTTTCCTTTGCTACTAGTTTTTCAGTTTCTACTTTAGCCGCTCTTATTCCTTTTTTGCATATTTTGTTACAGTCCTTATAGTGCTGAAATGACTCTGCATCCCCCTCAGATTTGTATTTTTTAAATGCTCATCTTTTTTTGTCAATTCCTTTATATTTTTGTTAAACTACATTGGTTTGGGATTTTTATTCCTTTTTTTGCTGCTGCTGGGATTAAATTTATGAGTATTATTAATTAGCAGTGATTTTAATACATCCCATTTCTCTGTAGTATTTTTTTTTTTAATGAAACAGAATTTCCTGTTCAATGTCCCTCAACGCTTCCTTCATCATGTCAGAGTTGGCTTTGCTAAAGTTTAGAGTCCTAGTTGAGCCAGTATAAGACTGCTTATGAAAACTGATATTGAATGCGACCATATTGTGGTCGCTGTACCTATGGGCTCTCCTACTTCAATATTTGATACCAATTCCCCATTGTTGGTTAATACCAGGTCTAAGATTGCATTGTACCTAGTTGGTTCCTCGATTAATTGAACTAAGTAATTATCATTTAGCGTGTTTAAAAACCTATTGCCCCTAGCAGTATCACATGAATTGATTTTCCAGTTTTTCAGGTTCTCCCCAGGATATTAAGCTTTGAGGCATGTGTCAATATACACTGCTGCATTTGGATTTGTGTGTTTGTTTTTTCTTTAAGCACTTTCATTACTTTTTAGTTCACATATCAGCCTTCACTTAGAGCATTCGGGCCTGTGCGGCGGATCCCCGTGGTCTCCATGACGACTGGGCACGCTACGTGGACGATGCCCGGCCGTCCTCTGGATGCCTGGGAGTCTCGGTCGCTATGGCAACCCGGCGCCCTTACATGATGACGCTGCACTGAACATTCAGACCGGAAGCGTTTCACTTCCCTGATCCCTTCTGGTTTTTCCCGCTGGCAGGTCTTATTTGGTATAAAAGGTTACTCACCTATACACTGTTGTACACTATATCACCTTGACAAAGGGACTGTGGAGTCCCGAAATGTTGGATTGATGTGATTCAATAAACACACTGTTTCTTCTGTCGTCAAGCCTCCGAGTGCCGCTGCTTGTTTGATGTACTGACTATGAAATTCTTCCTGATGGCACCGGAGCAATTATATATCCAGCAGTGGTGAGTGCCGATTCAATTTGTCATTTGCACATTGGAGGATGAGCAGTTACACTTCATCCACCTCTTGGAATAAGCCACCCCTCTCCATGTTTTCCTGTTAAACAGCTTGGATGACCAACAGCTGTTATTAATTATTTACTTGGTACAGGGTGAAACCTTCACAGTTTAAGCACCAAGACACCTTAGCACAATTGCACCTTCACTTGCGGCAGTGCAATAGTATCTGGACAGTACCAACTGATTTTTGCAGTCATCCTTTTACGGGACACTATATTAGCATCATTGATGTCACAACCAGCTTCTGAGAAACACACTTTTACCATGTCTCATGAAACCAACATGGACTTTAGCATTATGTTAGCCAATCTCACTAACACTTATAGCTTCACTGAGGCAGACGCTGAGAGACTATTATTTACCAAAGAATTGGCTGGCACTGAGAAACTTTTGAATATGGATGACATTTACCACCAGCTCCTTAACCAGCTCCTTAAACTAAAACGCCGGGAAATCAATTTTTTAATGCATGGCATATCATTGTCTGATTATCACAGGGACAAGATGATTTCACACGGGTTCCGAGTGCATAATGTAGCAACTATCGGACCGTTCATTGCTGAGTTTTGTAACCATTGGATTGGCATTTTAAATTAAATGCAGTATGGACTTGATTTTGCAGGTGGTGGACGAAGCAGGTTGGGAGCTCCAAGTCACAAAGGACAAAATTCAGCAGTTGGAATCAGAGAAGGCGCGCGCGCTCCCGGCAAGGGGGCGTGACCTTTTTAAAATGGGCGTGGCTTTGTTAAGATGGGTGTGGCCTCATTTGATCTCATCATCACGGCCACCACACGATAAAAATAAAAAAAAGTCCTCATTTTACACATTACAGCAGGCACGCGACCCCATTTTACACAGCACGGCAGGCAAGTGTCCCCATTTTACACATTGCGGCAGGCACGTGCCCCCATTTTACACATTGCGGCAGGCACGTGCCCCCATTTTACACATTGCGGCAGGCACGTGCCCCCATTTTACACATTGCGGCAGGCACGTGCCCCCATTTTACACATTGCGGCAGGAAAGTGTCCCCATTTTACACATTACGGCAGGAAAGTGTCCCCATTTTTCACATTACGGCAGGAAAGTGTCCCCATTTTTCACATTACGGCAGGAAAGTGTCCCCATTTTTCACATTACGGCAGGAAAGTGTCCCCATTTTTCACATTACGGCAGGAAAGTGTCCCCATTTTTCACATTCCGGCAGACAGGTGTCCCCATTTTACACATTCCGGCAGACAAGTGTCCCCATTTTACACATTCCGGCAGACAAGTGTCCCTATTTTACACATTCCGGCAGGAAAGTGTCCCCATTTTACACATTGCAGCAGGCACGTGTCCCCATTTTACACATTGCGGCAGGAAAGTGTCCCCATTTTACACATTGCGGCAGGAAAGTGTCCCCATTTTACACATTGCGGCAGGAAAGTGTCCCCATTTTACACATTGCGGCAGGAAAGTGTCCCCATTTTACACATTGCGGCAGGAAAGTGTCCCCATTTTACACATTGCGGCAGGCACGTGCCCCCATTTTACACATTCCGGCAGGCAAGTGTCCCCATTTTACACATTACGGCAGGAAAGTGTCCCCATTTTACACATTCCGGCAGACAGGTGTCCACATTTTACACATTCCGGCAGACAAGTGTCCCTATTTTACACATTCCGGCAGGCAAGTGTCCCCATTTTACACATTCCGGCAGACAGGTGTCCCTATTTTACACATTCCGGCAGACAAGTGTCCCCATTTTACACAGTACGGCAGGTGGTGGTGGGGGGGGAGGGAGAGAGGGAGAGAGAGGGAGAGGGGCTGACTTACATTTGAAGCGGTTCTTCCCGCTCTTCAGCCGCCTCTCCCTCGTCTGCGCAGCGCTGGCCGTCTTGGCTCCCCCTTCTCCCTCCTCCCGAGTGCCCAGCTCGGGGGGCGGGGTTTCGCAGAATGAGACGATTGCGTCGTGACGTCACGACGCAAACGCGTCATTCTGCGAAATCCCACCCCCCGAGCTGGGCACTCGGGAGGAGATGGGAGGGGGGTTTGAAAGTTCTCAGTAAGTGCCGCGGCGGGTGCCCCGTGCGGTTGCACGGCTCGCCCGCCGCAAGAAACAGCACTGGATACCAACAAAAGTATACTAGTGGACTGCTGGAGGAGAACCTAGTAATCACAGGCCATATAACCAGAGGGGCAAGCATAGTTGGTGGAAGTGCAGAGAGGCACGCCATAAGGACTCCACCACATCTAATGAAGACAGTGAATTTGCCATAGTCGATTCAGAAGGCCCTTCTGCTATGACCAGTGTCCCTTTAGGGACCTCACCTGCAGACGCAGGACTTACAAGAGGACGCCCACCCGCAGAAGCAAACAAAACATCAGGAACAAGAACCACACAGTCCAGGAGGAAGACCTAATATACAACTTGTCAGACAGGTCATTGAGCGACCTAGAAGTGAAGGTGCTTAACAATGGATTATCTTTTACACCTACCACCAAATTTGATGAACTCACTTGGCAGGTTGAAATGTACAAGTTTTCTCTCAAATTACGTCTACAAGAGTTCTTCCAAAATCACCAAATAACTTCCACTAAAGTTCCTCATTAGGACTTTATCAATACCAAGCATAAGTCTCTGTTTGATCCTCAGTCCAACAATCTATTAGAACACTCACATGGCTAGTGGATGACTCTGTCGGCAAATACAATTCAGCCTCAACTAAGGGAAAGTACAACATGTCCAAGTCTGAATTCAGAGCTCTTAAACAATTGGGATTGCATCTTGACATTGTCATCTGCCCCGCTGATAAGGGGGGCGGTATCGTCATCATGAAACTCACTGATTAGAGGGCCGAAATCATGGGCCAACTTTCTGACCCCTTGGTTTACAGGCTTCTACTGATGGATACTACTACACAGTTTAAACTTAAGGTAGATCAGATCCTGGACTGAGCTTGTCACTCTCAAATCATATCTGACAAACTATGCCAAGCTCTCAAACAAGAATTTCCAGTTGTACCTATCCTATTTACAGTACCTAAGAGCCACAAGAGCCTGACCAGGCCTCCAGGCCGACCTATTATTTCTGCGCACAGTCACTTTATCAACCCATTTCAGTGTTCTTGGACAGCATTCATCAACCCCTTATTGTCAAACAACCTAATTTCGTTAAGGATACTACCTCCTTTCTTACACATCTGCTGTCTCTGGGCACAATTCCTAATAACACTTTAATTTGCACAATAGACATTTGCAGTTTATATACCTGCATCCCGCATTCTCAGGGTTTGTCAGCTATGAAAAATTTCCTCACACGGGAACATATGACGTCCTTCGATTTGGATCTGTTTCTTGAATTACTGGAACTTACGCTTACCAGAAATTATTTTTTGTTTGACGGAAAGTTTTATTGTCAAATTAGTGGGTGTGCTATGGGGAGTAATGTCTCCCCGTCATTTGCAAATATATACATGCTGCAGGAGGAGCAGGACATGTTCTTCTCCGATGTGGAGATCAGTCAATACATACTTCACTATTCACAATATATAGACGACGTCTTCATACTGTGGTCAGGGTCAGGAGAAATTCGATCAACTTGTATTTACTATTAACAACAGAGACTCTCCAATTAGAATTACGGCACAAAGCAACCACCACATGTTAAACTATTTAGATGTTAATGTCGTCATTAGTGGTAACAACATCAGTACTGAAATATATCATAAACCCACAGACAAGATCACCCTGTTGCGAGCTAACAGCCACCATCCGGCAGCATTGAAGAAAGGCCTGCCCAGGTCACAATTAATAAGAGCTGCTAGAATCACCAGCCAACCAGAGAAACTTGAAGATGCTCTTTCTGACGACCAACACCACTTGCTGAAATGCAACAGGAGGTGCAGTCAATTCCTAGAGATGACCTTCTGAAACATAAGGACAGATCTGATGACCAAATTATACTATTTGTAAGTAAATTCAACACATCTGGCCGGGTAGTACCAAGGGCTCTCAAGGCCTTGTGTCCCATTGTCTCTATAGACAAACAACTACCAGTCTTTAAAAGAAAGCGACTGATGGCCTGCTATACAAGAGGCAAAAATGTGAAAGACTACTTGGTACACACGGATATCACTGGCTTTGATGTTAGTAATGCATCCAATTTTTTAACCAAAGCACCTGGATGTTACACATGTTTAGGGTGTAAGACCTGCAAGCATATGAACACTGGTTCTTCTTTTTTATCTAGCAACACCAAGAGATCCTTCCAGATAAGACACGTACTCACGTGTACTACTACACATATTGGCCCTCATTCCGAGTTGTTCGCTCGGTAAAAATCTTCGCATCGCAGCGATTTTCCGCTTAGTGCGCATGCGCAATGTCCGCACTGCGACTGCGCCAAGTAAATTTGCTATGAAGTTAGGATTTTTACTCACGGCTTTTTCTTCGCTCAGGCGATCGTAGTGTGATTGACAGGAAATGGGTGTTTCTGGGCGGAAACAGGCCGTTTTATGGGCGTGTTGGAAAAAACGCTACCGTTTCCGGAAAAAACGCAGGAGTGGCCGGAGAAACGGAGGAGTGTCTGGGCGAACGCTGGGTGTGTTTGTGACGTCAAACCAGGAACGACAAGCACTGAACTGATCGCAGATGCCGAGTAAGTCTGAAGCTACTCAGAAACTGCTACGAGGTGTGTAATCGCAATATTGCGAATACATCGTTCGCAATTTTAAGATGCTAAGATTCACTCCCAGTAGGCGGCGGCTTAGCGTGAGCAACTCTGCTAAAATCGCCTTGCGAGCGAACAACTCGGAATGAGGGCCATTATGTACCTAATTACGTGTCCGTGCCATCTTCAATACTTGGGTAAAACGATTCGCAATGCCAGGGAATGCCTCACCATGCACAGATTTGCTGTCAAGTATGCTTTAACAGGCCAATCTTCAGAACAGCCGGTGGCCAGACATTATGCAGAAAAAAAGCATTATTTTCAAGACCTACGGTTTAAAATAATTGACCACTTCCCCAGAACTCTCAGGGTTGGTAATCGAGCTGGTAAGTTGCTCCAAAGAAAAGCGCGTTGGATGGTTTTGTTAAACACCATGAATCCTAATGGCTTGAATGAGAAGATCCAATGGAATGTCTTCTAACAACATAAGCACCAGGTCTGTCTATTTGCCTTTGGACCTTGAACTTGTGATTCAAGTATGGCATGCAATAAGCTCTATGCTTAATGGTTAATGTTATTATTCTTGTTCATGCTCTGTCTACAGCAGATCAGTACTTGTATTTTACTTAGGACAATTGCATATACATGTATCTTTGTTTCACAAGTGAGCCTTACCTGTGTGATTTTTTTAACCCTTTTTTTCACAAATGTTGGCAACATTGGTGATACATTCTTTGGTATACTGCTAGGTAACATTGTGCTAGTTTCAATGTTTAACTGCTAGTCTGTATTTTTTTTTTTCTTTAAGCAGTAAGATAGGGAGTATTATCCATAAATTCTCCCCAGGATATTAAGCTTTGAGGCATGTGTCCATATACACTGCTGCATTTGGATTTGTGTGTTTTTTTTTTTACTTTAAGCACTTTCATTACTTCTTAGTTCACATATCAGCCTTCACTTAGAGCATTTGGGCCTGTGAGGCGGGTCCCCGTGGTCTCCATGACGACTGGGCACGCTACGTGGACGATGCCCAGACGTCCTCTGGATGCCTGTGAGTCTTGGTCGCTATGGCAACCCGACACCCTTACGTGATGACGCTGCACTGAACATCCGGACTGGAAGCATTTCACTTCCCTGGTCCCTTCTGGTTTTTCCCGCTGGTGGGTCTTATTCGGTATAAAAGGTTTGTCATCTATACACTGTTGTACACTATATCACCTTGACAAAGGGACCGTGGAGTCCCGAAATGTTGGATTGATGTGATTCAATAAACACACTGTTTCTTCTGTCGTCAAGCCTCCGAGTGCCGCTGCTTGTTTGATGTACTGACTATGAAATTCTTCCTGATGGCACCGGAGCAATTATATATCCAGCAGTGGTAAGTGCCGATTCAACTTGTCATTTGCACATTGGAGGATGAGCAGTTACACTTCCATCCACCTCTTGGAATAAGGCACCCCTTTCCATGTTTTCCTGTTAAACAGCTTGGATGACCAACAGCTGTGAGTGACAATTTAATTTGTCGTGTGTGTGTATGTGTCTATATATATATATATATATATATATATATATATATATATATATATATATATATATATATATATATATATATATTTGAGAGCAGTGGAGAACAGCGCCTGGGTATATCTAATAGAGACCAAGGTCTAGGAAAGAATTTTTTCTTTTTTACACAACACTCCTCATCTATAAATGAGTGGCAGCTTTTATACAGTATGTGAATAAAATATGAAAAAAAATGAAGTAAAACAAGCGCCTACTAGTGTCGGTGAAATAAAATCTGTGTAGTCGGGTGCAGTTATTAAAATAAATAGCAACTTAACTTCAAATACTTTCAGGCAGATGACATTTGAAATCCGAACATGTAAAGAGAAAATGAAGGCAACATAGTGTGTACTGTTTTAAGACACAATGTTATGCAATGATATCAAGAATTAGGAATGTGGCTCATTCCAATTATTAAAGTAAGCAAAACTGATAATGGAAACTAGAATATATAAAAGACAAAGATTTCACAACAGCTTAGAGACTAGGAATGTGGCTCATTCCAATCAATGTTAGGCAAACATGGTAAAAAGTATAATAATTTAATTGGCACACTATTTATTTTAATAACTGCACCCGACTACACAGATTTTATTTCACCGACACTAGTAGGCGCTTGTTTTACTTCATTTTTTATATATATATATATATATATATATATATATACTTGTATTATAATTTTAAGTTTAGACCTTAGGGCCCCCCTGTCCTAAGTACCCCGGGCCCCCCGTTGCCTTAATCCAGCTCTGGGGCTAATGCAGAGTAATACTGAATGCTCCTTGTACCCCTAACAATTGGGTACTAAGATGATACTGTCAAAATATGGTCTAACCTCTTGTAGCACTACAAGTGCCAGCATGTATTGACAGCCCTGTTAGAGTATAGTAACGGCTATTGCTGGTGAAGCTTTTCTACAAGGAATGGTATGTGCTACAAATTGTCACTGTGTAGTACCTCAGTTATTAAGGCATACTCTTGTACCTTTTTTGGTTTGCAATCCATATTATATATGGGGGGTAATTCCAAGTTGATCGTAGCAGGATTTTTTTTACCGGTTGGGCAAAACCATGTGCACTGCAGGGGAGGCAGATTTAACATGTGCAGAGAGAGTTAGATTTGTGTGGGGTGTGTTCAATCTGCAATCTAATTTGCAGTGTAAAAATAAAGCAGCCAGTATTTACCCTGCACAGAAACAAAATAACCCACCCAAATCTAACTCTTTCTGCACATGTTATATCTGCCTCCCCTGCAGTGCACATGGTTTTGCCCAACTGCTAACAAAAATCCTGCTGCGATCAACTTGGAATTACCCCCTAAGTTTTATTTGCTTTTATTGTAGTAAGGTTTGTCCCATAATCTTCCATGGGTTTTTTATGCTTGAACAAAGGAACATATATCATGGGCCCACTCACCACATGACACAACAGAAGAATACAAGCAATTTTCTAGTGAAATCTAAAGAGTTTATGAGTAAATCAACACTGTATCACAAAAGGAGTAAAGAAATAGCCAAGAAAATTGTCTAAGCAGACTAATGACCATTATCACCTCTTGAAATATAAGACTGAGATGCTATGTGGGAGGTTATTAATTCAGAGAATGGTAAAAGAAAGGTAGACAAACATCAGTAAGCATAATTTTATTAGTTGAAAATGTCAAGCTAAATCACATTTAATGTAAGATTATAGCAAAAGGCATGTGAGACGCATTACGGAAGCTGCATGAAAGATGCAGTTTAAAGCTGTTTCTGCTGGAGACACTTTTCTAAATGGGAATTGGCAAAGGACAGACATGCAGAAGCATATAAATGGAATGCTATACTTAGTAAATTGACTTTGGTTAGTAGGTGAGGACAAAAAGTAACCACACGATAGCCATATTTCTGTGCAGTTTATGCATACTGGATAATGCCTTGGACTGCATTAAAACTAGACTGTGTGAAAACCAGGTTTATAGATGAACACCAGCATAGAAATCAATTGATGCATTACAAAACATGGAAAGTAACACTAAAATAGCCATTAAAAAGCTGCCCATATCAAGTTACACCACAATTAAAGGAGACCATGTTTTAGATGCTAGATACAAGGATACTTCACAATAGATTGACCCTGTTCTGCTTTACACATTAAGCATTTTCCAAAAGGGCCCAAAGAGAATTGCTGATGCATTCACAATATAGTGTAGTGGCGCCTTACAAGCAACATAAGGTCATCTGTGCGATAGTATATAGATTTGGGCGCAATGAGTCACATGATGAATTGCCTAAATTTCTTCACAGAATGTGACTTGCATCACAAAGAGATAATATATTTTGCAGATAGTAGTGGCATCACCACTAAAGGAGTTGATCATGGTCTGCTCATGTACTCCACTACAAATGGGAACACTCTGGCATTACCAGTAAAATATGCGCTGTATGTTCCGAGCTTGGAATTCAGAATATTCTGTTATTTATCTAATGAGGAACAGAGAGGAACATTTTGCGGGCCTATTTAAGAAAAAAAAATTGCTCCTTTTTTTGGGGGGGGGAAAATAGATGTTCCTTTACAGTACAGACAAAGGAGGAGAAAAGAAGACACTTTTGAGGGTGCACTCTTGAAATTAAGAAAAGTTAATAGAAATAATGAATAATGAAAAGAATGTAACATTAAATTTTATTAATATCGCAAAAAAAATATAATTAGTTGGGTGTATTAGATAATACTAAAGCAATAACATTGATGACAATAATTGGTAAGAAATGACAAGTGCCTGCTGTCTGAGAAGGATTTTACATTAAATTGAAACTTGTCCTGCTTAAGGGATACAATAATTTCACCAATTGGTCTCAACCATGCGCTAATGCCTAACTTTAACACAGTAAATAATAAAAGGTCGCCTCTAAGCCTAATGCAATAATTTCGTATCTCTGTCAAACATGACAATATAAGCCGCAGACAGGTAATAAGAAATAGAGAAAAATTGAAAAAGGTGAATCTGCTGTCAGTGTGGAGCACTGAGCATGGGGATCATGAGAATACTCTACTATACTGGGTCTTCCTCAGGAGTCTCCCACCCGAATACTGACTCAGCCCAACACTGATTAGCTTCCAAGATCGGATGGATTCGGTCGTTTCCAGTGTGGTATTGTAGTAGAGTTTGTTTGTATATTATCTTTGTCGCTCTTGGATCACTGATGAGAGTTCACGAACTCATAGGAGAAGAAGGAAGGTAATGAGAATGAGAAAATAGGGGGAAATGGATAAGTAGATCTGCTGCCAACGTTAGACAGAGAGAAAACTCTGAATCGCTGGTGAGAGTCCTGAAAGATAGTGGAAGATGAGGAAAGATGATTTAAAGAATAATAATAGCACTCTGAATTCGTAAGCTAATAGAGCAAAGAGTTGATAAATTTAAAGGAAATCAATATAGATGCTGATATAAGTTCCCAGCGGTTGCACATATACAAAGATAAATCAACTTCTGGTATGAGAGTTTGTACAGGGAAAAGATACTAAGTATACTGAAGGTATCAATGTAATCAGAGAGTAAAAAAAGAAGCAATATTGTTGTTATATGAAAAAGTATCATTCAGGGCTGCAATAAGATGCTATGGTACCCTGACTGTAGACAAGTGTACAGTTTCTAACAAAACTGAAAATGCAAAAGGAATCGCTAGTAATTGTTACATTTATGAAAATAAATCATGGTATTGTTGCTAAATGAAAAAAGTATCATTCAGGGCTGCAATCAACTGCTATGGTACCCTGACTGTGAACAAGCGTGCAGAATAAACTGAAAATGCAAAGATATCACTAGTAATTGTAACATTAATAAAAATAAATCATGATATTATAAAGATATTGTTGTAGACCTAGATGAGAATTCAAGTGCTGTTTATTAAGTCACATTGTTAAAAACACAGCTGGTAGAATAATTCTCATCTGGGGAGGCAATAGCTATGTGCTGATATCCCGATGCGGTGATCTGTTAGTGAAGGATGGAAAGAAATAGATATTACCAGTGCTTAGTATCCAAAAACGGAGCTGGAACAAGGCGCTGTACGGATCCTCATCGCTGAAGAGTCTGACCGTGCCGGGCGGCAGGGGAGAAAGCGTGGCTTGAAGAGGCGAGGGAGACCAGTTTGTGATCGCAGACAGCCAGGACGGACAGAGTGGACGGAAGACGCGTTTCGCCTGTACGCCGGGCTTGGTCAATTCTTGGCACTTGTCATTTCTTACCAATTATTGTCATCAATGTTATTGCTACTGATATATTTTATTACGATATTAATAAAATTGAATTTGACATTGTTTTTCATTATTCATTATTTTTATTAACTTTTCTTAATTTCAAGAGTGCACCGACAAAAGAGTTTTCTTTTCTCCTCCTTTGTCTGTATAGTCTCATACTGACTCAGGGTGCACCACCAAAGAAAGATTTAAACTAGAAAATATTATTTTCTCCAATCTTATCACCTCATTTTAGTACCTATAATCTATTATTCAATCTAACCTGTGCGGTATAACCCCATTGCAAATATGTTCCTTTACAGTACACACAATAGAGCATAGGTCTGCAAACTCAGTCCTCATTACCCCACACGGTGCATGTTTTGCAGGTCTCCTCACAGAATCATAAGTGAAATAATTAAAGCCACCTGTGGACCTTTTAAAATGTGTCTGTGAGTAATTAATACACATGTGCACCTGCTGGGACACCTGCAAAACATGCACTGTGTGGGGTAATGAGGACCGAGTTTGCAGACCTATGCAATAGAGCAATTCTTAAGACAACAAGACATAGAGCATCAAAAGATAGTTTCATATTGTTTATTCTAGAACACAATGGGGTAGCCGAAAAGGTCAGAACCCTGACTAAAATGATCAAATGTATGCTTACAGACCTGGGATTATCTGGAAAGTTAAACAGCAATGTCAGCTACTTACTTAAAAATAGGTTATTCTGCAGAACAGTTTAGAAAAAATGCAACAAGCTGCAAAAACGAGCAGTGGACATGACTTTTTTTGGATGCAGTGAAAGATCCAAAGGATACAGAATATTAAACCTGAGAACTGACCTGGTGCCTCTCTACAACAATGTGACTTTTGTTGAATACAAAATGATGTGATGATGTGATCTCCATACAGATTTAGCCGTGGTGAAGAATACAACACAAAACAGACCAGCAACAAATCTTTTGGACAAATGTCTGAGTTCAGTATAGGGTTCAACACAATGGATGAAAGGATGTAATCATGTTACCGGCGGTTGGGAACCAGGTAGTCAGGATACCGACGCTGGAATCCTGACCATAGAAAAGTAGACAGTTGGCATGCCAACTTACTGGGACTGCTCCCACTCGTGGGTATCCACGACACCCACACAGTGGAAATAGAACCTGTGGCAAGCGCAGCGAGCCACCGAGCCCGCTGCATGGTGAACTCAGCGAGCCTGCAAGGGAGTTCGTTCCGCTCGTTCCTTCCCCCCCCCCCCCCCCTCCCCAAGGCTTTCAGGTATCTGTCCCTCTCCGGCACTTCAATCTTGCACCCCACTACAGCTGACACTTGGGAAGTAAAGCTTATGACATAATTTACACTTTCATTATTCACCGGGACAACGATACCCAGTTGAAATAAAGTCTTGAAATAGCGCTAGTGTGCTATTGGTCTGCTGCCTCCCCATTGTCTCAAAACAAACCTAGCTTGACTATAAGTGTGCCTTAATACAGCACAGAATGCTAAGTGCCTTTAACGATTGGAGCCCTAGGGCGCGCAGGTAGCAGTGCCTCATGAAAAAAAAAATCTGAACCCCTTGTCCCTGTGTGAAACCTGAGCTTCTGCCTAGTCAGCATTATGGATAATACTGCTTGGAAATTACTATTGTAGTATAGCAACAGCTGCAGGCTGAGTGTTGCATGGAAGCTACAGATGGAGCCATGCCGGGAGTGCACATTTGTGATGGAGCTGCATTAGATGAGCGCAGCTCCATCTGTATACTGAATGGACAGTAGGTGGCTCTGTGTCATAATTATCACTGTGCAGTGTGTTGTGAAAGTATACAGACTTATACTTTTTCCTATTTATCATCTATGTTCTATTATGAAGTTGTAACTGTTCTGGTAAAATAGTCCCTGTGTATTGATTCTTAAGCAGAGGACCATGGGCAAATTGCCCTATTAGCATGCGCATTGGCTGCGAACGCCTCTGCCTGATTGTCAGGCAGAGGCGTTCATGGGGCAGCGATGCAGCGTTGCTGGGGCAGGGTGCTATGAACGTGGGCGATTCCATTTTCGGGGCTGCGCTGTGACATCACGCTCTGCTGCTGTGATGGAAAAAATGTCGGCGGCGCACCTGCCTTCGAAGCTAAGCTGCGAAGGCAGGGGGGCATCCACAGTTGCTGCGATCGCAAATAAATTGCTGTCGCAGCCACTGGTCATGCGATAGAAAGGATTGCAGATTCAGTTTTTTTAGCAGAATCTGCAATCCAACTTGAATAGGGTCCCATCTGTGCAACAAGCTAGTGACTGGTCTTGCACACTGATGCTTGCAGAACTACAAGCTTCAACTTGCACATGGGCGCTAGTGAATACTTGTTGTTCCATAATAAAATAAGAAATATACTGTATATTAAAATGTAGTTCTTTAGAAAACGATATGAATTAGAAGAGCCCCCGTTTTTAAATAATACATTTCAACCACCTTAATTTATTGTTGACCCCCTATTTAGTCAGTAAATGTCTCGACCATAGTAAAATTTCCTGTCAAAGTTAAGATCAATCTGCACAATTAATGAAAGAATCCCTTATCTGGGTTTTACTGTACATTGATATTTAGGTTCTTAGAGCTTGACCTCATAATAATTAATATTCTTATTCGGGATTTCTAAAGCACTAATAAATTAGGTGACAGGATGAAGTGAACATTAATTGTGGAAAAGAGCTAAAAATTTCCTTTTTGTTGTTAATAAGAAGTATAAAGATCTCCTTTACACTGTCCTCTTGAGCTGTTTAGAATTATCTTCATATCAAAATATGCATTCTGTAACTGAAGTGCTAGTGTGGACATCAGTCCATACTCCTTCATGCCGCCTCCTTCACCTCAGAGTACCAATCCAGGGTTTGAGGGAGATGTGCGCTAGGCCCTGGGCAATCCCCTAGACTAGAGTGTTGGGCATTATTTTATAAGGCTATCCTGTGGATTATCATTGGGTTTATATTTGTGTGTAGAAGTGCTGCTGAGTACTAAGTCTTGCTGCCCCATGAGTCCCAAAAAGATAGATGATCAGTACTGAATGAAGAACCCTAGTGGACTATAGGGGTCATTCCGAGTTGATCGCATGCTGCAACTTTTTGCTGACCGTGCGATCAACTAGACGCCGCCTATGGGGGGAGTGTTTTTTTTGCATAGCAAGGCTGCGATCGCTTGTGCAGCCCTGCTATGCAAAAAAAGTTTTGTTTAGAACAAGACCAGGGTAAGAGTTACTTACCCTGTGCGATCAATCCAACGTTGCAGGTCCCGGAATTGACTTCAGACATCCGCCCTCCAAACGCCTCGACGTGCCTGCATTTGGATATCCACGCCCAGAAAACTGTGAGTTGACGCCCGGTTCCGCCTTCCTCCTGTCAGTCTTCTTGCGGTCACTGCTGCGACCGCTTTCTTCGATAGCGGCGTCGCTCCCCGGTGAGCCTGCGCAATGCGCCCGCTGCGCATGTGCAGTCCCGACCGGATCGCACGGCTGTGAAAAAGCGCTTTTCATTGCAGCGTGTAATTGAATTATATTGCTTTGTTTATTTTTTTATTTGATGTTTTACAGTATATTAGTCATAATTCCAAGAAAACTAGGTGGACCACATCTGCAGGTATATAAAAGTAACAAGCACAGGCTGGGTAGAGTACTGTAGATTAATACAGTAAAATATATGCTAATTTCCCCTCTTTACTATGATTATTTCATTTTATTTAGGATTTCATTTTTGCTTTATAAAATCTGATAAGTAAAGTCAGTATTTTGTTACTATTTAACATTAATATGCTAAGAAATATAAAAAGCAGAAAAAAATCAGTCTGTGGGTTTGACCATTACACACTGTTGAAAAACAAATCTCTCAATCCAGAATTTCAGACTCTTTCTCTGTAAATGCACAACAAACGTAAACACCTTTTCTTCCCATTCACTGTATAATCCCATCCACAGGCTGGCAGAGGAAGACTTTATTTTTATCATGTAATCTGTACAGATTAAACAGTTTTGTTTCTCAGCTGCCACAGGCTGGTGGAAATATCATGTATAATGCTGAAATTAAGCCGTGTCCGTGTGAATACATCTGAAAATAAGACTATATTCAGGAATATGTTCCTACACAGTACTTGAATTATATTAAAACATTTGCAATGTAATTATTGTCCTGTAATTTTAAAGTGAAGTAAAATGATGAAAGCTCAATTCTAGACTTGGAAAAAAGGGCGGAAAGGTTTCATTTTATAGATATTAAAAATAGTACCCAGTGTTCTTTGATGGGACATTTGTACTTTTACAGTGTGTTTCAAGATTTTTAAACATTTCCCCCTCACTTTAGCGCACTGTTTATTTGCAAAAGGCATCCTACACCCTTTGTAAATGTGGTCTTCCCTGTGTGTGTCATAATTCAGCCTCCTGTAACCAATAAGGAGACATGGGGCAGAGTTGTTTTAATACGTTGCAGTAATTGTTAATGACAATTTTCGTAAAGAGGACTCCTTTTGTTCCCATAGCTCCTGTTATTTCTGATCCCTTGTGCTTTAGTCGAAATATAGCCATGGGAACGGCCAACCCTATTTCATTCCTGAATTTTTCCAGTTATTCTGTTTCAAATTTAAAAAAAAATGCTCCAGCATTTATGAAATTTTAATACCATAATTTAATACCATAATTGTAAATATTTGATTCCACGCAGTAAACCCTGAACAGAAAATGGCAAACACAGTAGTGTATGCAGTTTTCTTACTTAGTGGAATTTTTTTAAAATAAATTTTAAAGAAAATATTTCAATTAAAAACACTTATATTAACACAAATCCTGAACACGAAAACTGAATACTCAAACATGAATGGTGAAGGCACTCTACATGTTTTAAGATCTCAGAATTGGGGTCTATTAGCGATTAAGCGACTACATTTTTTTCCCCTAGATTCTACCAAATTAGGTGCAGGCGGTGTTTTCAATAAAAGGAAGGTATATATACAGGTGATTTTATAATCCATTTTGTTTGAAGTTTTATGCCTTTTAATATATTAAATATGTATTATAATAATAAAAAAAAAAAAAGGTTGCATGTAAGGCACCGCCATTTTATAATAGTCCATTTGCTGCTCTCTCTATGGGAAATCCCATTTCAGTGGATTGATTTATAAATGTTAGTTTAAATATTTACTAAACTAACATATTCCCAGAAAAAAAAAACGCCTTACATGTTTTTCTGGAAATATGAAGATTTGTCATTCATTGTGTATTATATTAATCATAATTCATTTATCAAATGGACTATATTTAGCATATATTTTCTACTTGTTTCTTACAGTACACATTCTGGAACTTTGTGCCGAAGAATTTATTTGAACAATTCAGAAGAATAGCAAATTTTTATTTTCTAATAATTTTCCTTGTACAGGTGAGTTTCTAATGGAGATGGCATCCGTGTGTGCCAAATTTGCATTGAAATTAGTTCAATTTAGGTTGATTCTCTGCTGAAAGCCTTAATATTAGTACATAGTCAATTATATTATGAAATCTAAAATGACATATACAGTATACTGTTGAGTCACTGCTCAGCCTGTGCTGCAGCAAGCAACTATACACCCGCCGCTGCACTGTGAGATGGGACCCACTGATGAACGCTGATTTGTGATGCAGATGGCTGAATCACAGCGTAGCTGGAGCCCTGCCAATTCACTGAAAGCTCTGGTCCCTGTAGGCTGACTGGCAGCGCTACCTATATAATTATGTAAGTAGAGTGTGTTTTGTTTTGTTTTGTTTTTGTGTGGTTTTTTTTTTTTTTTTTGGGGGGGGGGGGCACACACAACAAATCCCATCTTGCCTCCAGGCGTTTGGGATGAATTTACACACCTGTATATAGTTAATTTCTGAATTGTATATTAAGATAGTACATTGTTTCAAATAATCTTCTTTCATCAATGCCAGGTGTGTGTCGAACACATGCTTGTTCATCATGAGATACACCTATGAAATTGTAGATATAAGAGTAGTTACTATGTGGGCATGCGTGTACCTACAGAGAAGTGACCACACACACTGGCGTGATCTTGGCCTGATATGCCATTTCCAGCCGAATCAGAATGACATACTGACCAGATCGCTTTGTGTACGGCCAGTCTGCACACTCCCATGGTTGCAACACATTGGTGTGATGTATACAGCGGATACAATATGTCTGCACACCAGCCGCCATATAGCATCTGGGCATTTTGTACCTTAATTGGAATGGTTAGGAAAATATGCTTGTTACAGTTAGTACAGGAATCTTGGAGAGACAATCACAGTCTTGTATGTTTGACGGTGATTAAATTAGGTTCACCATCACACCCTACCCTACTCTCTGTGCTTGCTGTCATCACTTAAAAATATGAAACATATGGTCAACACTTAAGGTGCATACACACTGGGCGTTTTTGCCCAGCGTGTATGAACAGCGATGATCGCCGACATCGCTGGGCTGAAAAGCGCTCAGTTCATACACACTGAGCGATTGTGCCCGCTGCCCAGTAATGCAAATACATAAAGGGATTTTATGCTCCAATGGAATGGACTGCAAATAGTGGTGTTTTTTTATTTACCAGAAAATATACATTAAGGAGGGCATTCAATTGACTTTTCGCTATTTTTAGGGTGAGTCGGGATTCGCCCTATTCAATAGCAGGGCCATTTTTCACCTAGGTGAAAAATTCAACAGGAGCAAAAAACATGTGGATTGGCGAATCCACGTTTCCCCCCCTACGCCGGTAAAAACGCTGCCTGTTGTCGATTTTTGAGGCATTTTTCGCCAATGCCTTTTCACAAACAAAAAAGGTGAAAAGACATTGGCGAAAATGCATTAAAAATGGGTGAAAATGAATAGGTGGGCGGGGGGGGGGGGGCGAATTCAATAGCTCAGAGATTTCAGGAGCTAATTGAATACCCTCCATAATGTTATATGGGAAAAATCATTACTGTGAATTGCATATCATCTGTTCTTAGTTCATGTACCCTTTCCTTCTGGTAATCCACATATAGTTATTTTTCCATTTACAGTCTGGGCTAGTGTTTAATGGAAAAATTTAAATACCGGACATTATACAAGACACTGTTGAGAGAAGAGGTGAGAGGATGATCACTTGTAGAGCTGTATTCAGAGGTAACAGATGCAGCATTGTCAGAACATAAGAACTATTAAGGAATAAATAACAAGAAAATGGGCAACCAGTAAGAGATATATGCAGTTGGCAGTTATGGCACCCAACGGCGCAGAGGGGGCGGTTGGGGGTAGCGGGTACTTTTTGCCTGGGTCTGCAGGCCTCCCACTTCCCTGTTGCTGTCAGCCGCATGTCGCATGTCCCATGATGAAAGGAAGGGGAGCGATCACACCTTCCTGCCCACCAATTCTGACAGCGCCCACCCCCCTCTTTCCCCGTGCAGCGCACTGTAAGTTCTGCTTTTTATTATTTTTTTATTATTTTCAATACAGTTATCTGGACACGCCCCCTCAATGTACACGCCCCCTCCCTCATTACAGCTGCTAAGCTGAATGCCATCAACCACACAGTTCATTGTGACACATTGATTTCTGAAATCAAGATTCATGGTTCAGAATAGCTTTTAGAAAATATACTGGAGCATTTGAAGCATGCCATTTCTCATAAAGCAGGCAGTGTCCCGCAAAACACGTAAAAAGTGCAGACACTGTACTGGGAGGTTCAACCGTTGTCAGCTTTCCCCCCCCCCCCCCCGTTTCACGGGATGCTGTCCGCTTTGTGAGAAATGGCTTTTGATTATTTTGGAATACAGGCGTAAACCTATACCCTCACTTGACACGTTTTATACTGTATTTGAAAGTCCAGTATAATAAAAATATGTAAACACACAAGTGTGACACAAAATAAATACAGGCCTAATGTCCCCTCACGCTCATAAGTTTATTAAACAAGACTGAATTCAGCAGTATTTTTAGGGAAAAGCCATCCCAACCAGATCCACAGTAGGTTTGCGCTGAATTTACTATATGAAAGGACATCTTTTCTTGCTTTACAAGACTCATACAATGTGAATAATGTTCTAAAACTAATAATAATATGGGGCTAGCTATACACAACAATAGATAGACACCATAAATTACTAAAATGCTATGTAAAACCACTGTATTTATAATTTACTGTAGGCCAACCAGATACGTCATTAAACTGAAAAAGGAGAACAATACATATGTAATTTTTATACTTCTGGCTAAGGCCACTGAGGATTGTTTAGCTGTCATCATAATAAAATAATTAGGTGCCACAAAATGTTCTGTATATGGTATGCGGTTAGCATACTGACAGTCGGGATCCCGGCGGTCACAATACAGATGACAGGATCCCGACGGGGGCACCGTACCGCCGCCGGTATACCGGCGAGGTAGGTGATTCCCCCTCTATGGGTGTCCACAACACTCCATAGGGGGTAATTCTGAGTTGATCGTAGCAGGAACTTTGTGAGCAGTTGGGCGAAACCATGTGCACTGCAGGGGAGGCAGATATAACGTGCAGAGAGAGATAGATTTGGGTGCGGTGAGTTCAATCTGCAATCTAAATTGCACTGTAAAAATAAAGCAGCCAGTATTTACCCTGCACAGAAACAAAATAACCCACCCAAATCTAACTCTCTCTGCAAATGTTATATCTGCCCCCCCTGCAGTGCACATGGTTTTGCCCAACTGCTAAAAAATTTCCTGCTGCGATCAACTTGGAATTATCCCCATAGAGGGAGAATAGACCGAGCCCCCAAGGGGCTTAGTTGCTCTCGCCCCCCCTGCTGGCATTTCACCGCTCAGGATGCCGATGTCGGCATAATGACATTCGGCATACCAAACCCCTGTATACAGGTTTATCCTTTAGCTATAAAGCGCCAACATAATCAGCAGTGCTGTACGTTAGGTGGACCATATTACAAAAAATTACATAAAATGACATGAAACCGGTTTAAAACACTTTCTATATGTTAGAGCCAACCATCCAATTTTCTCAGCCAGTGCAGGTGCAGTGCTTACAAAGTTATTTCATGTTAAATAAAGGTGGAACGTAACATGGCACTTTGTAGTTACCCAGTGTATTCCAAGAGAACATGGTTTCCCCGCTAATAATGTACTGTGTTATCCTTTGAAAACACAAGATTAAGTAATAAGCAGCATAATGGGCAGACTGGGTGGTTTGGGGGGGGGGTTCTCTTCACCGTCAAGTACTTAGTTTCTATTAATACTGTCCAGAGTCGCTGGGAGACAGTCTGTGCCTCATCCCTTTATTACAATCATAGTCAATTTCATGTTAAGGAAAGTGCCTATGAGCTGGAAGCTGACTCATTGCTATTTGTATTGTAACATTACACAAAGAAAATGGTCTTAAGTCACTATAGGTCAATAAAAATCTAAAATGTATATTATTGTTCATCTATCGATTCATCATTTGAATCCCACATGAATTTTGCTGCAAGTATAGCTGGCCACTAATTGCAAAAAAAATGTTCTATTTTGTCAAGTAGAGAACGTAGTAAAGTTATTAGAGCTCACCAACCCGATTATTAGGATTACATAGGAGTTTCTGCGGTTTGAAGAACATCCTCATGTATAGGTAACCAGTATACTGTAGGACAGTGTCTTTAAAGGCCCACACACACTAGCAGATTTTCTCTAACGTCCTTGAGGATGCTGGGACTCCGTAAGGACCATGGGGAATAGACGGGCTCCACAGGAGATAGGGCACTTTAAGAAAACTTTGGATTCTGGGTGTGCACTGGCTCCTCCCTCTATGCCCCTCCTCCAGACCTCAGTTTTACACTGTGCCCAGAGCAAGATGGGTGCACTGCAGAGAGCTCTCCAGAGTTCTCTGCCTGAAAGCATTTTTGTTTGGATATTTCTTTCTACTTTTTACTACTTTTTCACAGGGAGCACTGCTGGCAACAGGCTCCCTGCATCGAGGGACTGAGGAGAGAGGAGCAGACCTTCTTGTCAAAGATAGGCTCTGCTTCCTCGGCTACTGGACACCATTAGCTCCAGAGGAGGTGAACGCAGGTTCTTACTGGGCGTCCACCCCTGGAGCCGCGCCGCCGTTCTCCTCACAGCGCCAGAAGTACAGAAGTCAGAAGACGTCTCAGGCGGCAGAAGCCTTCAGGTTCACTGAGGTAATGCACAGCACTGCAGCTGTGCGTCATTGCTCCCATACACCTCACACACTCCGGTCACTGTAAGGGTGCAGGGCGCAGGGGGGGGCGCCCTGGGCAGCAATATAAACCTCTGCATGGCAAAAAGACTATATACATGTACAGGTGGGCTCTGTACATGTATATAAAAGAGCCCCCGCCATATTTTACTAAGTTTGAGCGGGACAGAAGCCCGCCGCCGAGGGGGCGGGCTTCTCCCTCAGCACTCACCAGCGCCATTTTCTCTCCACAGCACTGCTGAGAGGAAGCTCCCCAGACTCTCCCCTGCTTACACACGGTGAAAGGGTGCTTAAAAGAGAGGGGGGGGGGACATAATTGGCGGTTTCCATATTACACAGCGCTGCTGGGGAAAAACATTTTGTGTTGGTCTCCAGGGTTATTGCGCTGGGGTGTGTGCTGGCATACTCTCTCTGTCTCTCCAAAGGGCCTCGACAGGGACACTGTCTTCAGAAAAGGGGTTCCCTGTGTGTGTGAAGTGTCGGTACGCGTGTGTCGACATGTTTGACGAGGAAGGCTCGCTTACTGTGGAGGGGGAGTGTTTGAATGTCAGGTCGCCGTCGGCAACGCCGACACCGAAATGGGTGGATATGCTGAATGTCTTGAATGCAAATGTCAATCTATTGCATAAAAGGTTAGACAAGGCAGAAGCTAGGGATCAGTCAGGTACCCAGTCCATGCCTGTCCCTGTGGCGCCAGGCCCGTCGGGGTCTCAGAAGCGCACCATATCCCAGATCGATGACACAAATACCGACACAGATTCTGACTCTAGTGTCGACTATGAAGATGCAAAATTACAGCCGAAGGTGGCAAAAGGTATTCGGTACATGATTATGGCCATTAAAGAGGTTTTGCATATTACTGAGGAACCCCCTTTCCCTGACACGAGGGTACACATGTATAAAGAGAAAAAGCCTGAAGTCACTTTTCCATCATCATTTGAATTAAGTGAATTGTGCGAAAAGGCTTGGGACTCTCCAGATAGGAGACCACAAGTTCCCAAAAGGATTCTTATGGCGTATCATTTTCCACAAACTGATAGGATACGCTGGGAATCTTCACCAAAGGTGGACAAGGCGCTGATACGCTTGTCCAAAAAGGTGGCACTGCCTTCTCAGGATACGGCTTCCCTCAAGGAACCGGCTGATCGCAGGCAGGAAATTACCTTGAAGCACATTTACACTCACTCCGGTACTATTGCTAGACCGGCTATGGCGTCGGCCTGGGTTTGTAGTGCGGTTGTGGCATGGGCAGATTCCTTATCTGCGGAGATTGACACCTTAGATAGGGATGCCATTCAAATGACCATAGAGCATATCAGAGATGCTGCCTTGTATATGAGAGATGCTCAGAGAGACATTTGTTTATTAAGCTCCAGAATAAATGCTATGTCTATTTCTGCTAGGCGACTCCTGTGGACCCAGCAGTGGATGGGAGATGCCGATTCTAAGCGGCACATGGAGTCCTTGCCGAACAAGGGGGAGGAGTTGTTTGGAGACGGCCTCTCGGACCTTGTCTCTACGGATACGGCTGGTAAGTCGAATTTCTTACCTTATGTCTCCCCGCAGCATACTAAGAAGGCACCTCATTATCAAATGCAGTCCTTTCGTTACAATAAAAACAAGAAGGTGCGGGGATCGTCCTTTGTTACCAGAGGAAAAGGCAGGGGAAAGAAGCTGCACACAGCTAGTTCCCAAGAGCAGAAGTCCTCCCCTGCGTCTGCAAAGTCCACCGCATGACGCTGGGGCTTCCCGGGGGGAGGCAGATCTGGTGGGGGCTCGTCTTCGGTTTTTTAGCCACGTCTAGGTTCAATCGCAGGTGGATCCCTGGGCAGTAGAGATTGTTGCTCAGGGATACAGGCTAGAATTCAAAGACTTGCCTCCTCGCCGGTTTTTCAAATCTGCTCTGCCGACTTCCCCATCAGAGAGGGAGTCCGTGTTGACAGCAATCCAAAAATTGTATGTTCAACAGGTGATTGTCACAGTTCCTCATCTCCAGCAGGGAGAGGGATATTATTCAACCCTGTTTGTGGTCCCGAAACCGGACGGTTCGGTCAGGCCCATTTTAAACCTGAAATCTCTTTACTTGTACTTGAAAAGGTTCAAGTTCAAAATGGAATCACTCCGGGCAGTCATCGCCAGCCTGGAGGGGGGGGGATTGGATGGTGTCCCTGGACATAAAGGATGCATACCTTCATGTTCCAATATTCCCCCCCCATCAGGCGTTCCAGAGATTTGCAGTGCAGGACTGTCACTACCAATTTCAGACGTTGCCGTTTGGGCTTTCCACGGCCCGAGGGTTTTCACCAAGGTAATGGCGGAAATGATGGTGCTCCTGCGCAGGCAGGGGGTCACAATTATCCCATACTTGGACGATCTCCTAATAAAGGCGAGATCTCGGGAGAAGTTGCTGGACAGCGTGTCTCTGTCCATGAAGACGTTGCAGCTACACGGCTGGATTCTCAATATACCGAAGTCCCAGCTAGTTCCTACAACGCATCTGACCTTTCTGGGCCTGATCCTAGACACAGACCAGAATAAGGTTTTTCTTCCAATCGAAAAGGTTCAGGAACTCATGACCATGGTCAGGAACCTATTGAAACCAAAGAAGGTTTCAGTGCATCAGTGCACGCGGTCCTGGGGAAGATGGTGGCTTCATACGAGGCCATCCCTTTCGGCAGATTCCATGCGAGGACTTTTCAATGGGACCTCTTGGACAGGTGGTCCGGGTCCCATTTACAAATGCATCAAAGGATCACCCTGTCTCCCAGGACCAGGGTATCTCTCCTGTGGTGGCTGAACAGTGCTCACCTTCTAGAGGGTCACAGGTTCGGCATTCAGGAATGGGTCCTGGTGACCACGGACGCAAGCCTCCGAGGCTGGGGAGCAGTGGCACTGGGAAGAAATTTCCAAGGTCTCTGGTCAAGCCTGGAGACTTGTCTCCACATCAACGTCCTGGAGTTGAGGGCCATATACAATGCCCTGCGTCAAGCGGAGAACTTACTTCGGAGAAGACCGGTTCTGATTCAGTCAGACAATGTCACGGCAGTGGCTCATATAAACCGCCAAGGCGGAACAAGGAGCTGAGTGGCCATGGCAGAAGCGACCAGGATTCTACGCTGGGCGGAAGGCCATGTAAGCGCGCTGTCAGCGGTGTTCATCCCGGGGGTGGACAACTGGGAGGCGGACTTCCTCAGCAGGCACGACCTGCATCCAGGGGAGTGGGGACTTCATCAAGAAGTCTTTGCACAGATCGCGGATTGGTGGGGCCTGCCTCAAATAGACATGATGGCGTCCCGTCTCAACAAAAAGCTAAAGCGGTATTGCGCCAGGTCAAGGGACCCTCAGGCGGTAGCGGTAGACGCTCTGGTGACACCTTGGGTGTTCAGATCGGTCTATGTGTTTCCTCCTCTTCCTCTCATACCCAAGGTGTTGAGAATTGTAAGAATAAGCAGGGTCAGAACAATCCTCATTGTTCCAGATTGGCCAGGGAGGACTTTTTATCTGGAACTGCAAGAGTTGCTCACAGAAGATCCGTGGCCTCTTCCTCTAAGGCAGGACCTGCTGCAGCAGGGGCCCTGTCTGTTCCAAGACTTACCGCGGCTGCGTTTGACGGCATGGCGGTTGAACGCCGGATCCTAGCGGAAAAAGGAATTCCGGAGGAAGTCATTCCTACCCTGATCAAGGCTAGGAAAGACGTGACATTGAAACATTATCACCGTATATGGCGGAAATATGTTTCTTGGTGTGAGCCAGAGCTGCTCCTACGGAGGAGTTCCATTTGTGCCGTCAACTTCACTTTCTTCAAACAGGAGTGACCTTGGGCCTAAAATTAGGGTCCATAAAGGTCCAGATTTCGGCCTTATACATTTTATTTCAAAGAGAATTAGCCTCTCTTCCTGAGGTACAGTCTTTTGTGAAGGGGGTGCTGCATATTCAGCCTCCCTTTGTGCCTCCGGTGGCGCCTTGGGATCTTAACGTGGTGTTACGTTTCCTCAAGTCACCTTGGTTTGATCCACTTAAAACTGTGGAGTTGAAATACCTCACGAGGAAAGTGGTCATGTTGTTGGCGTTAGCTTCGGCGAGACGTGTTTCAGAATTGGCGGCTTTATCGCATAAAAGCCCATACTTGGTTTTTCACGTGGATAGGGCAGAGTTGAGGACTCGTCCTCACTTTCTGCCAAAAGTGGTCTCATCTTTTCATGTGAACCAACCTATTGTCGTCCCTGTGGCTACAAGGGACTTGGAGGATTCCGGGTCCCTGGATGTAGTCAGGGCTTTGAAGATTTATGTGACCAGAACGGCTCGGATCAGGAAGACTGAAGCTTTGTTTGTTCTGTATGCGGCCAACAAGGTTAGCGCCCCTGCTTCAAAGCAGACTATTGCTCGCTGGATCTGTAACACGATTCAGCAGGCGCATTCTACGGCAGGATTACTGTTACCAAAATCGGTTTAGTCCCACTCCACTAGGAAAGTGGGCTCTTCTTGGGCGGCTGCCCGAGGGGTCTCGGCATTACAGTTGTGCCGGGCAGCTACTTGGTCGGGGACAAACACCTTTGCAAAGTTCTATAAGTTTGATACCCTGGCTGAGGAGGACCTCCTGTTTGCGCAATCGGTGCTGCAGAGTCATCCGCACTCTCCTGCCCGTTTGGGAGCTTTGGTATAATCCCCATGGTCCTTACGGAGTCCCAGCATCCTCAAGGACGTTAGAGAAAATAAGATTTTACTTACCGGTAAATCTATTTCTCGTAGTCCGTAGGGGATGCTGGGCGCCCGTCCCAAGTGCGGACTTCTTCTGCATGACTTGTATATAGTTATTGCTTACATAAGGGTTATGTTATAGTTTTCGGTGATACCGTGGCTATGTTGTTGTTCATACTGTTAACTGGGTAAGTTTATCTTAAGTTATACGATGTGATTGGTGTGGCTGGTATGAATCTCGCCCTTAGATTTACAAAAATCCTTCCTCGTACTGTCCATCTCCTCTGGGCACAGTTTCCCTAACTGAGGTCTGGAGGAGGGGCATAGAGGGAGGAGCCAGTGCACACCCAGAATCCAAAGCTTTCTTAAAGTGCCCTATCTCCTGCGGAGCCCGTCTATTCCCCATGGTCCTTACGGAGTCCCAGCATTCTCTACGGACTACGAGAAATAGATTTACCGGTAAGTACAATCTTATTTTTCCAGTGATTTGAGCGATAATGACTGTTTTAAACAATTTTATCGTTCAAATCTTCTAGTGTGTACACGGGGGGGGGTCATTAGACCTGATCGCTTGCTAGGTGTTTTTTTTTGCATTGCTGCATGTGTAGCCGAGCGGCACAAAAAAGTTTTGTGCTGTTTCTGAGTTGCCCAGAACTTACTCAGCCGCTGCGATCACTTCAGCCTGTCCGGGCCCGGAATTGACGTCAGACACCCGCCCTGCAAACGCTTGGACACGCCTGCATTTTTCCAAACACTCCCAGAAAACGGTCAGTTGCCACCCACAAACGCCTTCTTCCTGTCAATCACCTCGTGATCGGCTGTGCGAATGGATTCTTCTTAAAAATTCATCTCACAGCAATAATCCACTTTGTACCCGTGCGATGCGCCTGCACATTGCGGTGCATACAGTACGGATGGTGTAATGGTTAGCATTACTGCCTCACAGCACTCAGGTCATGGGTTCGATTCCCACCATGGCCCTACTTGTGCGGAGTTTGTATATTCTCCCCGTACTTGCGTGGGATTCCGCCGGGTACTCCGGTTTCCTCCCACAATCCAAGAATATACTAGTAGGTCAATTGGATCCCAACACAAAATTAACCCTAGTATGAATGTGTGCTCATGTGGTAGGGAATATAGATTGTAAGCTCCACTGGGGCAGGGACCGATGTGAATGGGCAAATAGTCTCTGTAAAGCGCTGCGGAATGAGTGTTCGCTATATAAATAACTGGTAATAAATAAATAATAAAATAAATAAATACACAGGCACAGTTCTGACCTGATCGCAGCGCAGCAAAAAAAAACTAGCATGCGATCAGGTCTGAAGGACCCCCACAGTGTACACAGTTGACGATGCGCGCACCTGCGCTTCTTTGAAGCGGGTCATCAGTCGTACATGCAGCTCAATCTTTACCATGTCGCTGGTGAAATCGCTCGTATTGGCATTTGTGTATGCAACGAATGATGTCCATTATGAGCGATATGACCAATTTGAAAGATATGGAACTGATCTTTGCACTGGTCACCATATATAAAGCCACAAAACCAGCGTCACAAACGATTCCCTGCAGATCGTTTGTTGGTCAGATCGTTTGTAAAAATAGTCATTGTGTACACAATATCGTTTGAGAAGAGAAAAGAAGACTCTTGTGTGGGTGTGCACTCTTATGATTAATCCGAAAGAATTGATAGAGGAGTAGATAAAACTTTTCATTTTATTAAATTTATTTAAAAATGGATAAATGGATAACGGTGCATACACACTGGGCATTTTTGCCCAGCTTGTGTGCACAGCAATGATCGCTGACATTGCTGGGCTGAAAATTGCTCCGTGCATACACACTGAGCGATTTTCCCCTCTGCCCAGCGATGTCAGCGGGTGTGAGCGGCTTTCCATAGCAGGACTATGGAAAGCCGCTCACCCCGCCGTTCATCTACTGGTAATACCAGTAGATGAACAGCGGCCGCCAGTGATGAGGTGGGAGCCCGCATCAGCACTCACCGCTCATCGCTTGTGCATACACACTGGGTGGTTTTGAGCTGAAAGCAGCTCAACACACCAAAAGTGAGCCGCATTCAGCTCAAAATCTCCCAGTGTGTATGGGCCTTTAATGTATCCAACTGCACATATGTACACCACTAAAGACAAACAATAATAATACAACAAATGTTGAATTGCGCTACATGGTTCAGAGAATAGAATCCAATATGTGTGACAGATCCGTCAATTCATTTGTGATATTTTGGACAAGACTCTGAAAAATTATATTGTTTGAATAAACCAAACTTGGGTAAATTGTAACCGGGATCACCAATGTATTCCTCGAAGGCCATTCAGAGGCTAAGTGCCCTGTAGACAATTGTAGCTGATTGAAGTACTTGTAAATTATCAACAAAAAGTTTCAATAGGTAAGTACCGATGATAGGATTATTAAGTTGGAGATGAATCTGAGAAGAAATAGAAGTGGTGAATCAGTTGTCAATGTTAGGCACGGAGTATCCTGGTCATCCTGGGATCCCACACGTTCTACACTCAATATCGTTTGTCAGGGACTCCGGGAAGTTCAAGGGTATCGTTCATCTTCCAAATTGTTAATCTTTCGTATCTTTCAAGTCCTCTAGTGTGTATGGGTCTTAAATGTCTAGGCTTCCAGACAAGAAGGAGATTGACTATGTCAAGGTGGATCATACTTCTCAAAAAGTTGATTGCTTAAAGACCCTTCAATTAAGCAATTAGAAAGTTTTTGCAAATGCTAGGTCCTTGCAAATGAACGATTTTTCACTAGTATACTGTGCAATTAATCTAGACTGAAATGGTAGAAAGCTAGCGATGGTATCATTAGCTTGTTCATTTTTATGGAGCCACAGTGTCAGGTTCGGTTTTGCTTGTGTCCCCTGAGGGGGCGCTAGTAGGTCAGTGGAGGTAGGATGGAAGAAGTGAGGAGGCTGGATTGGGTTTCTGCGCATGTGCGCAATGATGTTTTATTAAATAAAAAGTCAAACAGTAATGCAGCAGAAATACTTGCAGAAATAAACAATAAGGAATGCAATGATAATGGTGCAGCGTGGAAGCTGAGAGTCTATGGAGGAAAGAGTATGTCTGTATAGTTGAATGATATACTGGTATGGAAACCAGAGTTGTTTAAAACGTGGAGCCAGCAGAGATGGTGAAATAGGTAGCAAACCTGGTAGCAGATGCAGGAGACTTGGTGTATAGTTCACAGTGCAGTTGGTAATGCACAGGCAGCTTGCAAGCTGATTCACAGGTGAGGTGATGGAATGCACCTGGAGAGATAGTCTCTACTGCTGCGGGCTGGAGCACACTGTAGATGTAGAAGGTGTGGAGCCAAGTAACAATGCAGGGATTGCTGGTGCTTGTGGTTCCACGGAGATATCTGTACAAACAGGAAGGTAACCAGGAACACGGGGAAACAGGAGAGCGGATCCAGACACATGGGTCGCAGGAGTGACACGAAGTTCAGGACAACCACAGACTCACCCTGCAGCTCCTGATATACCCCCAGGTCTGCAGGCATTGGCTAGAGTAGAATGAGGAGGTGCGGCCAAACTCCGGATTGGCTGCCGCACTCAGACTGACGGAGACTGTCATGGCGGCGCCCATGCCGCGGCCCGGCGGGAACGCGGCGTGCTCACACGCCTGCTGACAACAGAAGCGCTCCCAGGCCCAGGATGACATCCGGCGACAGGGAGACGGGTGACCGCAAAACGTAGGTACCCCGGACGGAGTCCGCACCGACGGACAGATGTAGCTGTGGTGAGTCGATTCCTGACAGTACCCCCTCCTTTATGGGTGGGCACTGAACACCCACGTGGCTTGGAGGGATGAGTTCTGTGGAAGACACGGACCAACCTTGGAGCATGGACATCAGTGGCATACACCCAACTTCTCTCCTCAGGACCATAACCGGACCAGTCGATGAGGTATTGCAGACGACCGTACCGGCAACGAGAATCCAGAATCTTCTCTATTTCGAACTCTACGCCCCGCTGGGTTCGTATTCTGGGACCAACTGGAAGAGCTCTTTGGAAGCGATTCAGGACTAACGGCCTGAGGAGAGAGACATGAAAGGCATTAGGAACTCGTAGAGAAGGAGGCAATTTGAGTTTGTAGGCCACAGGACTGATGACTCTTTCGATGGTGAAGGGACCAATGAAGCGTGGTGCAAACTTCATTGACGGCACTCTAAGGCGGAGGTTCCGAGTGGAAAGCCAAACCTTGTCACCAGATTTCAGGCTAGGAACTGCACGTCTTTTACGGTCAGCGAAGAATTTATATCGACTGGAAGCCTTTTTGAGAGAAACATGAATCTTCCTCCAGATTGAGGAGAACTGGCTTAGAACAGCAGTGGCGGCAGGAACATCGATGCTAGGAAGTTCTTGGAAATCTGGAACACGAGGATGTTGTCCATATACAGCAAAAATCGGAGTTGTTTCTGTAGCAGTGTGGTAGCGGAAGTTGTGAGCAAATTCAGCCCACGGGAGCAGATCCACCCAGTCGTCTTGAGAAGAGGAAACATAAAGTCTTAAAAAGGTCTCCAACTCTTGATTTACCCTCTCCGTCTGCCCATTCGTCTGAGGGTGGTAGGCTGATGAAAACTTGAGGTTGACTTGCATGGCAGAACAAAGAGCTCTCCAAAACCTTGCCACAAACTGAACTCCACGGTCGGATATAATTTCAGTGGGTAGTCCATGTAAACGGAAAATCTCCCGTAGGAAGATTTGAGCAAGTTTTGGGGCGGAAGGAAGACCCTGGAGTGGAACAAAATGGGCCATTTTGGTAAATCTGTCAACCACTACCCAGATGGTATTAAATCCTTGAGAAGATGGAAGGTCAGAGATGAAATCCATGGATAAGTGTGACCAGGGACGGCTGGGAACAGATAATGGCTGTAACTGACCTGCTGGAGACTGACGAGGAGTCTTGTGCTGCGCACACTTAGGACAGGATGCCACGAAGTCCTTGATATCGACTTTCATCTTTGGCCACCAGTATGTTTCGGAGAGGAATTTGAAAGTCTTTAGGACACCAGGATGCCCAGTAAATTTGGACTGATGAGCCCAAGACAGCAACTTGGGACGAAGTTCAGGTGAAACAAAAGTCTTACCAGGAGGCGGAGCAGGAGAAACTTGAGATGAGGCAAATACAACTGGATTCAGGATGGAATGCGGAACTGGATCGGACGTCCCTTCTTCAGATTCCATAGATCGGGACAAAGCGTCAGCTTTGGTATTCTGAGAACCTGGACGGAAATGGAGCTTGAAGTTAAAACGGGAGAAGAACATAGCCCACCGGGACTGGCGAGGATTAAGACACTGGGCTGCCTTTAAGTAGAGCAGGTTTTTATGATCCGTATAGATGTTGAACGGAAACTTTGCCCCCTCTAGGAGATACCTCCATTCCTCAAGGGCCAGCTTGATCGCCAGTAGTTCTTGATCACCAATGGAATAGTTAGCTTCTGCAGGAAGGAATTTGCGAGAGAAGAATCCACACGGATTAACCTTCCCATCAGCTCCTATTTGAGAGAGAACAGCTCCAACTCCTACTGTGGAAGCATCTACCTCCAACTCGAATGGCTTGTTGACATCTGGTTGCGACAAAACTGGGGCGGACATGAAAGCCAGCTTGATTTTTTGGAACGCAGCCAAGGCATCTTCTGACCAGTTGGAATGATCTGCCCCCTTCCGAGTTAAGCTGGTGATAGGAGCAATGAGAGTTGAGAATCCTCGGATGAACTTCCTGTAATAATTAGCGAATCCCAGGAATCGCTGAATGGACATGAGAGTACTCGGAATGGACCAATTGGCAATAGCTTCCAACTTTGTCGGGTCCATCTGGAGATCCGATCCAGAAATTATATACCCCAGAAAGGGTATGGAAGGAACTTCGAAAGTACACTTGGACAACTTGCCATAGAGACGGTTCTCACGAAGACGTCGGAGGACCTCACGGACTTGTAGACGATGGGAAGAAAGATCTTGGGAGAAGATGAGGATATCATCCAGGTAAACTACGAGATATTTGTACAGAACATCACGGAAGATTTCGTTAACGAAGTGCTGGAACACTGCTGGGGCATTGCTCAACCCGAATGGCATTACCAGGTACTCGTAACGACCATCTCGAGTATTAAAGGCTGTCTTCCATTCGTCACCACTACGGATTCTGATGAGATTATAGGCACCGCGGAGATCTAACTTGGTGAAGATGCGGGCTCCCTTAACTCTATCAAATAACTCAGTGATGAGAGGTAATGGATAGCTGTTTTTGATGGTAATATCATTGAGACCTCGGTAGTCAATGCATGGACGTAATCCTCCATCCTTCTTTTTAATGAAGAAGAAGCCCGCACCAGCGGGTGAAGATGAGGAGCGGATGAATCCTTTCTGTAAGTTCTCCCTGATATATTCGCTCATCGCCTCGGTTTCAGGAACAGATAACGGGTAAGTATGCCCCCTAGGTGGTTTCTTGCCAGGAATGAGGTCAATGGGGCAATCCCACTCTCTATGGGGCGGCAAGACATCAGCGGCCTTTTCACTGAAGACGTCAGCGAAATCTTGATAGGCCACAGGAAGACTTGACTGGGTTTTGACTTCAGAAGACTTTATAGGACAAACTTGGGCTAAGCAGGACTGACGGCAATGTGAACCCCAGGAAGTGAGTTGTAACGTAGACCAATCAATCTGCGGATTATGTAGTTGGAGCCAGGGCATACCCAACACGATCTCCTGGGTTGCCTGAGGAATGACTAGAAACTTTATTAATTCGGAATGCAGGAACCCGACTCCCATTATCCCAGGGGCCTGGTTTGGTGAGAGATATATCCCTTGGAAATTCGGCTACCATCCACTGCAGTGATGTAGACAGGATATGAGAGTTCGCAGACTGGCAAACGAAACTTATCTACTGCAGCCTGAGTGATAAAGTTTCCAGCTGCTCCACAGTCCACCAGCGCAGTTGCAGATTGGAGTCCAGCCGTAGTCTCTAAAGACACAGGAAGAATAAGATCTTGGTTTGAAGGAGCTTGTCTAGAAGATCCCAACTTGACTCCTCCTTTACAAGTCAGGATCTGGCGTTTCCCGAACGCACTGTACAAGAATTGATTTGGTGACATGTAGCCGCACAATAAAGACACAGTCTCTCACGAAGTCTTCTTGACCGCTCTTCAGGAGTTAAGCGGGACCTATTAATTTGCATAGGCTCATCAGAAGGTGGAGGCTGTAATTGTACTGAAGGTACCATTCTTGGCTTGCGAGGCTCACTACGAGTACGCTCACTGTTGCGTTCGCGAATGCGAGAGTCCAACTTGATGCACAGAGAGATTAGTTCAGACAATTGCTCAGGGATATCACGGGTTGCCAGTTCATCCTTGATCCGATCCGAAAGTCCATGCCAGAAGGCTGCTACCAGGGCTTGATTATTCCACTGAATCTCTGCGGCCAATGTCTGGAACTGGATGACATATTGGCCCATACTCCGGGTACCCTGACGAAGCTGAATTAGATCTGCAGAGGCTGATGTTGCACGACCCGGTTCGTCAAAGATACGTCTGAAGGTTGACACAAATTCAGCGTAGTTGTTCATCAGAGGGTCAGCACGTTCCCACAGAGGAGACACCCAACTTAAGGCAGAACCAGAGAGCAGTGAAATAATGTAGGCAACCTTGGATCTTGGCGTGGGGAAATTATGTGATAATAATTCAAACTGGATCTCACATTGGTTAAGGAACCCGCGACATAGCTTCGGACTGCCATCATATTTGCTGGGCACGGGCAGGTGCAAACGTGACACTGGGGTTGATGCAGCCGGTGAAGAAGGACTCACAGCACTTGCAGGTGCTGGGATAACTGGAACTGGAGGAGCAAGTACATTAGGCAGGGATTGTTGTAGTGTATCAATCCGGGAGGACATCCCTTGCAGAAACTGAAACATCTGCTGCTGCACAGCCTCTTGACCATCCAAACAGGAGACCAGATTTTGTAAGGCCCCTGACCCCACACTCTGACCACCATCCGAGTCCATGGTTGTCCTGAACTTACTGTCAGGTTCGGTTTTGCTTGTGTCCCCGGAGGGGGCGCTAGTGGGTCAGTGGAGGTAGGATGGAAGAAGTGAGGAGGCTGGATTGGGTTTCTGCGCATGTGCGCAATGATGTTTTATTAAATAAAAAGTCAAACAGTAATGCAGCAGAAATACTTGCAGAAATAAACAATAAGGAATGCAATGATAATGGTGCAGCGTGGAAGCTGAGAGTCTATGGAGGAAAGAGTATGTCTGTATAGTTGAATGATATACTGGTATGGAAACCAGAGTTGTTTAAAACGTGGAGCCAGCAGAGATGGTGAAATAGGTAGCAAACCTGGTAGCAGATGCAGGAGACTTGGTGTATAGTTCACAGTGCAGTTGGTAATGCACAGGCAGCTTGCAAGCTGATTCACAGGTGAGGTGATGGAATGCACCTGGAGAGATAGTCTCTACTGCTGAGGGCTGGAGCACACTGTAGATGTAGAAGGTGTGGAGCCAAGTAACAACGCAGGGATTGCTGGTGCTTGTGGTTCCACGGAGATATCGGTACAAACAGGAAGGTAACCAGGAACACTGGGAAACAGGAGAGCGGATCCAGACACATGGGTCGCAGGAGTGACACGAAGTTCAGGACAACCACAGACTCTCCCTGCAGCTCCTGATATACCCCCAGGTCTGCAGGCATTGGCTAGAGTAGAATGAGGAGGTGCGGCCAAGCTCCGGATTGGCTGCCGCACTCAGACTGACGGAGACTGTCATGGCGGCGCCCATGCCGCGGCCCGGCGGGAACGCGGCGTGCTCACACGCCTGCTGACAACGGAAGCGCTCCCAGGCCCAGGATGACATCCGGCGACAGGGAGACGGGTGACCGCAAAACGTAGGTACCCCGGACGGAGTCCGCACCGACGGACAGATGTAGCTGTGGTGAGTCGATTCCTGACACACAGATTACATAGTGCTAGACAACATAGGCATTTCCATAATGGGTGCAGTGTGTGCAGTGCACACGGGCCCCTAGGTCCGAGGGGGGCCACACAGCACACACTGCACCCATGGAGTATACTTACCCCTCTGGAGTCCCGCCATTTCTGAGTGACTTGCGCATACGCACTGGAGGTGTCCTGGGAACAAGGTGCGGGCGCCATGTTCCCGGAGATCTGCGCATGCACAGTTAGCTCTGGCTTTAAGCCAGAGCCTACTAGCTGCCGGAGAAGAGGGGACCCACGATAGAGGCTGCATGTGGGTCTCCTCTCTCTTAAAACGCCCCTGCTAGACAATCAACTTACAGATGTGACTTAGAAATTACAGACGTGACATGAATACAGGTTGAGTATCCCTTATCCAAAATGCTTGGGACCAGAGGTATTTTTGGATATGGGATTTTTCCGTATTTTGGAATAATTGCATACCATAAAGAGATATCATGGTGATGGGACCTAAGTCTAAGCACAGAATGCATTAATGTTTCATATACCCCTTATACACACAGCCTGAAGGTAATTTTAGCCAATTTTTTTTTATAATTTTGTGCATTAAACAAAGTGTGTGTACATTCACACAATTCATTTATGTTCCACATACACCTTATACACACAGCCTGAAGGTCATTTAATACAATATTTTTAATAACTTTGTGTATTAAACAAAGTTTGTGTACATTGAGCCATCAAAAAACAAAGTTTTCACTATCTCATTCTCACTCAAAAAAGTCAGTTTTTCGGAATATTCCGTATTTCGAAATATGTGGATATGGGATACTCAACCTGTATAATAAACTGAGTAACAGATGCATGAATACGATTAAACCTAATTACACATACTGTACCTTCATAGTCATGAGCTAGCCATTTACATATAACATGGTTGCAGGTACAATTTCCATGTTTGTGAGTAAGGACTGGGATATTCCCAGAGTAACCTAATCTGATGAGACTCCGCAAGATACTGCAAGATAATAGCAGCTGGGGCTTGTGTGGTTTTTTTTTTTTTTTTCAATATTCTCCTGATATTGAGCTTGTCACATATTGTTTCATTTTTGTTGTTTTAGATCAGTGGTTCTCAAACTCGGTCCTCAGGACCCCACACAGTGCATGTTTTGCAGGTAACCCGGCAAGTGCACAGGTGTATTAATTACTCACTGACACATTTTAAAAGGTCCGCAGGTGGAGCTAATTATTTCACTTGTGATTCTGTGAGGAGACCTGCAAAACATGCACTGTGTGGGGTCCTGAGTTTGAGAACCTGTGTTTTAGATAATTCCCTCATAGTATAGACACCACTCCATCATTCAACATCCTCTGGGACATATCACAGATGTAGCCTGGCATTTAGTCCAAGGCACGTCCCTAGAGGGAAAAATCACAACTCACCTTTTCACCTTTGGCTTTGGTTGCATATAACCAAAGGTGAGGGTTTCCATAAAGGGGAACTGTGCCTTTAATATTAATAAGTGAACTTTGCCTTGACATGACTGTAAAGTTGCTGAAAGTACATTATCATACCATTAATTAAGCTGAAGATTGTCAGTTAATATAAATATTTGGAGATATTGCATAGTTTATTTATTTATTTTGGAAGGGTTGGGGGGCTATTGGGAAATCACATTTATAATATGCAAAACTTATATTGAGATTTGTAATTTATTTCTTTTCTGAAGGCTCCTGGGTTAGAGTCACTAAAGCTTCTAACAATTACAAGTGGTTGTGTTGCCCATAGCAACCAATCAGGTTCTAGCTGTAATTTCTCTATTACATTCTAGGAAAATGATTGGTTACTATGGGCAACACCACCACCACATTTCATTTTTAGAAGCTTTATACCCCTTTCACACCGCACAAATAACCCGGCATCGACCCGGCATATTGCCGGGTCGACGCGGGTCAGTGTGCGGTGTGAAAGCGCCAAGTCCGAATTCCCGGTTCACCTGACCCGGTAATTCAACCCGGGTTATAAGCAGTGTTATTCCCGGGTTGAATATAAACGGATTCCCGAGTTGATGCGACCCAGGACCCATTTACTAGATAGGGAGAGGCTGTGCGGAGATGAGCTCATCTCCAGCACCACCACCACCTCCGCCGCTGGCTCCGCCCCCCGCCGCTATGGCAACCGACCCGGCATATTGCCGTGTCTGGAAGCCAGCGAAAGGGGTAGGAGAGTCTCCAATGCCAGACCCACCCGGGAAGGACCCATTTCCAATTCCCGGGTGGGATCCGGCATTGGAGATATTAGTAAATCTTACCCCATAGTCTCTCATCTGTGGCTCTTTGGGCAATTAAAAAAAGACACCCAGGTTTTCCCTAAATTTATGTGCTTCCAGTACAATGTATCAATATTTCAGTCCAAACGTAACCACGTGAAGAACTGCAGTCTGAAAGGTACAATAGCTTTCTGAGTTTGAACACCATATTATTTTTGCTGGGCATACACGGTCCGATAAAATGCTTGTCAGACCGACAGGCATTTCATCTGACCCTGCAGATATCCGAGACATACACTGTGAGATCTCTTGCAGTGTATGTCATGTGATATCAGCTATCTGCCCCCAGGGCGAAGACATTTCCCAGTTCCTCCCCATGTGAAGGAACAGGGAAATGTCTGTCGGTTGGCCGTGGCAGGGCTAAAGGCCCATACACACTGGGCGATTTTGAGCTGAAAGCATGTCACTTTTGGTGTGTTCTGCTTTCAGCTGAAAGCCGCCCAGTATGTATGCACAAGCGATGAGTGCTGATGCGCGCTCCCGCTTCATCGCTGGTGGACGCCGTTCATCTACTGGTATTACCAGTAGATGAACGGCGGGGTGAGCGGCTTTCCATAGCGTCCTGCTATGGAAAGCAGCTCACCCCCACTGACATCGCTGGTCAGGGGGGAAAATCGCTCAGTGTGTATGCACAGAGCGCTTTTCAGCCCAGCAATGTCAGCGATCATCGCTGTACATACACGCTGGGCAAAAATGCCCAGTGTGTATGCACCTATACACTGCCCGATGCGGGTGACCGAACACTTGAAAATATTGCATCAGAGGGACATGCTGGACAATCCACATACACGCTGCATTTATCTGGCCAATCCTCTGATATGGGGCGGATCGGCTAGATAATTGTAGCGTGTATGCCCACAATAAGTGTTTGATGATTTGTTTTATTATGTTTATCTTTACTAAGGCAAAACAAATAATAATAGATAATGCTTTTATAAAGTGACAAGCTTCAGCAGAAATGGTGGGTATGCTATGCAAGTTATGTTGTTTGAGCAAGTTGTCTGCTCTTTTTTGATCATTTGCTGTTTTGCTACTAGCTAAAGGTATTCTGTATTTATCTTGATGGTTCATATGTGTTACAGAATGTGCTAAGTTATTATTTTTTCATGCTCAAGAATGAATGTTCAAAAAAAAAAAAAAAAAATGGAGGCAATTTTTTTTTTTTTTTTATATTCAGGCGAATGTAAGAAAAATTGTAAGAAGATACCATGCAATCTGCATACATTCAGCTGGTTATCTAGTAGCATAAACAGTATGGAAGACAGTGGAATTATTTGTGCATTTTTATGAATAGTACTAATTCAGAGATGAGGACACAAAAGTATTGTTTCATCAGGAAGTCAGGATAATAGAGAGCGTTTGTCAGAGGAACATTGGTTATAGTTATTATGTTGCTCAAGTCATAGGATTATTATTACTACATTTTATTTATAGGGCGCCACAAGTGTTTTGCTGCGCCGTACAAAGGACAATGCAGGGAGACAAAACGAGGGAGTAATCATTGTACTACTTGAGGCTGGCGGTCATAGATAGAGAGGAGCCTTTACCAGTAGGAGAAAAAGCAGGTAAAGATGGTCGCTGAGTGAAATGTGTCGAGAAGAGGGCTTAGACAACAAGAGGAAAGAGGGCCCTGCTCTGAAGAGCTAACAATCTAGTGGGGAGGGGCGACATACAGGTGACATGAGGTGCAAGCAAGCAGGAGGAAGCCTGATGGCAGTATGTAAGCAAAGCGAGAGATGTTCAAGGCATGGGGCAGGGGGATGGAGGAGCAGCCTAAGGACTAGGTTATGCATCGGAGGGGTTCGCTTTGATAAATAGGTGGATTTTCAGTGGCCATTTGAAGCTTTGCAATGTTGGGGAGAGTCTAATGGAGCGGGGGAGCGCGTTCCACTGCAGCACGGGTAAAAACCTGAACTCGTGCATGGGAAGCAGTGACCAAAGCAGAAGAGAGGCGGCGGTCATCGGCCAACCGTAGTGGGTGGGAGGGAGTATGAAGGGAGAGGAGGTTGGAGATGTAGGGAGCAGTGGAATTAGAGATGGCCTTGTATGTAAGGGTGAGGAGTTTGAAGAGGATACTGTAGGGGAATGGGAGCCAGTGTAGATTTTGTCATAGGGAAGTGGCAGACGTGGAGCGGCGGGAGAGGAAGATGAGCCTAGCTGAGGAGTTGAGGACAGATTGGAGGTGAGCGAGGTGGGAGCAAGTGAGGCCAGTGAGGAGAACATTGCAGTGATCGAGTCGTGATATGACCAGTGAGTGGATGATAAGTTTAGTTGCACTCTGGGAGAGAAATGGCCTGATGCAAGCAATGTTCTGTGTAATGATGTAATGGTTGGCATTACTGCTTCACAGCACTGGGTTTCCTCCAGGTACTCCAGTCTCTTCCCACAATCCAAAAATATACTGGTAGGTTAATTGGCTTCCAACAAAATTAATCCTAGTGTGTGTGTGTGTGTGTGTGTGTGTGTGTGTGTGTGTGTGTGTGTATACATGTGGTAGGGAATATACAGTAGGCCTAGATTTATCAAGCCTTGGAAAGTGATAAACAGAACGATGATGAAGTACCAGCCAACCATCTCCTAACTGTCTTTTTTTCAGACACAGCCTGTGATATGGAAGTTAGGAGCTGATTGGTTGGTACTTTAACACCGTGCTATTTATCACTCTCCAAGGCTTGATAAATGGGGGGCATAGATTGTAATCTCCACTGGGGCAGGGACTGAGGTGAATGGCCAAATAGTCTCTGTAAAGCGCTGCAGAATATGTGTGCGCTATATAAATAACTGGTAGTAGTAGTAGTAGTAGTAATAATAATAATAATAATAATAATAATAATAATACACGGGTAGTTATGGGAAAAGCAGAAATACATTTATTAGGTACAAGTGCATTGTCAGTCTATTGGATTTAGAGATATCTGCTAACATGTCACATTATGGTATAGTGAACCCAGATATACTTTCTTTTGTTACCCACTTCATGATTTATTTTATTGTGTTAAATAAATACTGTCATGCACCTGTCCATATCATGTATTGAGTGTGTTTGCTGTGTTTTGTAGCTTATTATTGATACACCGACCAGTCCAATAACCAGTGGTCTGCCGCTCTTCTTTGTCATCACTGTGACTGCAATTAAACAGGTAATGAATACATGCTGCATTTTACATCTTGTGCTCTAACTTCTTTTAGTGAACAAGCTTCTAGAACCGTGAACGTTTTTATTTTGTGACTTGCATTATTTACCATCATTATATAGGGCTATGAAGATTGGCTAAGGCACAAAGCTGACAATGCGATGAACCAGTATTCTATCCATGTCATCCAACATGGCAAACTAGTCAGAAAGCAAAGTCGGAAACTGAGAGTGAGTAACTTCCTGGAGTGTATAGCGTAGATGAATCCTAGTACTATGTACTTGTCATAGACACTAGCCACAATGTAATGTTTGTTTGTGTACTGTATTATATATGTATGTAAATGGGGGAAGCAATCACAAACTGTAGTCAACTGATTGCAGTTTGTGATTGGTGCTCACCCTCCCCTTCCACTGCCTTTTTAAAAGTGATTAAGAAAGTTAATTTCAATGTTCTGTATTACAGACCCTCCCCAGCTGTGCGGGAAATGACTGTACAGTGTATGTAGCAGACCCGTGGCTCTTGCTATGGAGACAAGGCATTTTAAGACTATTCCTTCCTAGGCTGTAGTGCAGCTTTAGCTAGTTTTATTTATTACAAAAAATATATACAGTATATATACACAAAGCTGTAATATTGTTAATTGAAATTGATAGGTCAGGTAAAATTCATTAATGTTTTGTGAAACAATGCATTGTATTTTACTATATACAAAAATGTTTATTACTGGCATGCATCACAGTAAAGATGAAGCACACCTATTGTGTGGTATTCATTATAAGTTATTGCATTCCTCTATAGGTTGGAGACATTGTAATGGTGAAAGAGGATGAGGTTTTTCCATGTGATATGATACTGCTTTCCTCGAGCAGGGAGGATGGGACGTGCTTTGTTACAACAGCTAGTTTGGATGGAGAATCTAGTCATAAAGTAAGTACATTTGTCTACTCCTGCAATTGGTTCCATGGGTTGTACAATATGGATGCGGTCATGTGACCACCGCTCGGGATCCCAGCTGTAACCATGCCGACTCCGGAATCCCGAGTGCTCAAAATGCCGGCAATCGGAATGCCGACCCACAGGCTCTATTCCCACGCGTGGGTGTCCATGACACCCATAGAGTGGGAATGGAACCTGTAGCGAGCACAGCGAGCCATCGAGCCTGCTGCATGGCGATCGCAGCGAGTCCGTAATGGGCTTTGTTGCAGGCGCCCCCCCCCCTTTGCCGGTATTCTGCTGGCAGGATCCCAGGGTCACTATGCTTGGAAGGTCAATATTTTGATTTGAAATGACTAATACTATGTGATCTGTTCCATTCCAAACAACGTCAAATATTGTGATTCACTAGTAACTATTTAGCTGCACAAATATATGGTAGTTTTTCACCTATGACCAATGTAAAACGTTGAAAAATGCAAAAAAAGCAAAGCAGAATGCAGAGAATAGTCACTAACACACCTTGAAAATAAATGATAGAACAGATTTGCTGTAGTGCCACATTATTACTGTAACAGAGTCGCACAATAAGGAGTGTTTTTCATATTGTATGTTTGTGTTCTGCTAGAGCTATTGAGCAGTTACAGTACTATATTTTAATTACATTCTGGTATGTTTTAAGAATGTAAAAAGCAAAATAAGGGTTTACTAAAGAATTTTTTTTTCCAAACTAGACATATTATTCAATTCAGGATACAAAAGCATTTCACCATGAACAAGAAATGGACACTCTTCATGCTACCATTGAATGTGAACAACCACAACCAGATCTTTACAAGTAAGAATACAGTTTACCGACAAAATGAAAACCACTGACTGTACACTAGTTCATTATTTCAGACCACTTTGAAAACATTATTATTATTGTTGTTGTTATTATTGTTGTTAATAATATTATTATTATTATTAGTAGTAGTAGTATTGTTACTACTACTACTACTACTACTACTACTACTACTACTGTTATTCATTGCCTGGTTTAACGGTGTTATATGATGCTTTTGTTTTTCAGGTTTGTCGGAAGGATCAATATTTATAATGAAACAGATGACCCAGTTGCCAGGTAAATGGAGTTATTGTTTAAATAATAGTGCTAAAACTGTTGCTTTGTTATAATCAGAGGTTAAAGTGAGCCGGAACGGGGCTTAACTGCGTTCCGCCACCTCTGGCTCACCTAACCCAGGAGGGAGATGTCGGAAGCCCGCTGAGATTGTGTTACCAGCAGGCGCCTGGATCCTTCCCCCTCAGTGGCCGCCGGAGCTCAATCCTGAGCTCCGGCTTCCGGCTCAGGCAGTGTGTGGCTGGGTGGCGCTATTGGAGAGACATAATGACGTCTCTCCCATAGTTACGAGGAGCGGACGGCCAGACGGAGGCCAGCGCGGTCTGGTAGCAGGAGTGGGGCTGGTGAATATAGTTTTTCTTTTTTTGTGTATTTGTATGTTTAAGCGGTGCTACTATGGGGCATATCTGCTGGGAGCATAACTAATGGGGGCACATCTACTGGGGCATAACTAATGGGGGCACATCTACTGGGGCATAACTACAGGGGATACATCTACTGCGGCATAACTACAGGGGCACATCTAATGGGGGCATAACTACAGGGGCACTTCTGACTGGGGGCAAATCTACTGGGGTCATAACTATGGGGGGCATTACTACTGGGGGCACAACTAATGTTTAAGCGGTGCTACTATGGGGCATATCTGCTGGGAGCATAACTAATGGGGGCACATCTGCTGGGGGCACATCTACTGGGGCATAACTAATGGGGGCACATCTACTGGGGCATAACTACAGGGGATACATCTACTGCGGCATAACTACAGGGGCACATCTAATGGGGGCATAACTACAGGGGCACATCTACTGGGGCACTTCTGACTGGGGGCAAATCTACTGGGGTCATAACTATGGGGGGCATTACTACTGGGGGCACAACTAATGTTTAAGCGGTGCTACTATGGGGCATATCTGCTGGGAGCATAACTAATAGGGGCACATCTGCTGGGGGCACATCTACTGGGGCATAACTAATGGGGGCACATCTACTGGGGCATAACTACAGGGGATACATCTACTGCGGCATAACTACAGGGGCACATCTAATGGGGGCACATCTACTGGGGCAGAACTACAGGGGGCACATCTACTGGGGCACTTCTGACTGGGGGCAAATCTACTGGGGTCATAACTATGGGGGGCATTACTACTGGGGGAACAACTAATGAGAGCATTGTATAGGGGGCACTTAATAAGGGGCATCACTCCTGGGGACATAACGAGCACTACTACTGGCGGCTCTGTAAGGGGCACCAATACTATGGGCACTAACACTACAGTGAACATTGCATAAGGGGCACTACTACTGAGGGCATTGTATAAAGGGCACTACTGCTGTGGGTATTTTGTATATTTGGGGTGCTACTACTGTGGGCTTTGTATATAATGGGCACTAATGTGTGTCATAACAAGAATAAGGGACAATACTATGTGGTGTTATGTGAATAAGATTGTGCTACTGTGCGGTGTAATTTAAATTGGGGAAACTATTCGGTGACCACACCCCTTTTGTATTGAGCCCACGCCTCTTTTTGTGGCGCATGCACTCCCTTTATTTCACAGGTGTGGAGGGGGGGGTTAGGGTTAGGGGGGTGAGTTCCATCACCTCTCTAGGACCACTTTAAGCACTGGTTATAATTATGCAAAATATAGTGTGTCTTTCTTAATCTGCAGTTAATTAGATGTATGTTTAATTTGTGATTTAATTTTCTTCTTGATTAGGCCTCTGGGGTCAGAGAACTTGCTGCTTCGTGGTGCTACGTTAAAAAACACTGAAAAAGTATTTGGTAAGTAATAGTGACTGATCAGTAATTGTATTTATGTTTTATATACTGTACTCAGTGACATCCCTGCAATATGTTAGATGCAGGTAATGTCCCTTGAAGTTGGTATTGTGAAATTATATGTTCTAATAATATGCATTATAAATGTGTGTGTATGTAATAGAATATATATTTTTCCATCCTTTTGTAAACCATTAATTGGCTATGACTTTATGTACACTATTTCCTTGCTAGTAAAGATGATGCATTAGTAGAACAATTGGACTGATAATTGTATATTGAGTCAATACAATTTACAATACACTTTGCTGTGTATACTCTTAAAAGCCTAATAGAAACTGTTGCAAAGGTCTGAGGAACAATTAGGCAGTGAAGCTGAGATGGTGGTAGGACACATATTCTGACCTGAAGTGTACAGTGAGGCATCAAATAACAATGTCTTATGTTACAGACTGACTGACAGTCTCAGACAACACTAACTGGAAGTGTCTGATTGCTCCCAGTCTTTCCCCAATTACTCAGATTTTTCATAATCCTGACTTCACCCCAGGCGCATGCACAAACTCATTCACTTAATGGAGGGCAGGTGGCAGGGTTAGCTCCAAGCTCCACATGCTTCTCCGCACAACGAGGGAGGGAAGTGGCTTCTCTTCTATCAAACAGTAATGTCTTATATTGCACCCACACACAGAGCGTTGCCCATCTCTCTCCTGACACTCTCCCCATATGTTGTCTGAGAGTTCCAGACACAGACCCCGCTTTATCTGCCTCTGACTTGACAGGAATGCCGATTTTCGCTATATTGCGATTAGTCGCTTACTGCGCATGCGCAAGGTTCGCAGAGCGCATGCGCTTAGTTATTTTACACAAAAGTTAGGTATTTTACTCACGGCATAACAAGGTTTTTTCATCGTTCTGGTGATCGTACTGTGATTGACAGGAAGTGGGTGTTTCTGGGCGGAAACTTGCCGTTTTCTGGGCGTGTGCGAAAAAACGCTGGCGTTTCTGGGAAAAACGCGGGAGTGTCTCAAGAAACGGGGGAGTGTCTGAGCGAACGCTGGGTGTGTTTGTGACGTCAAACCAGGAATGAAACTGACTGAACTGATCGCAATGGCTGAGTAAGTCTCGAGCTACTCAGAAACTGCTAAGAAATTTCTATTCGCAATTCTGCTAATCTTTCGTTCGCAATTCTGCTAAGCTAAGATACACTCCCAGAGGGCGGCGGCTTAGCGTGTGCAATGCTGCTAAAAGCAGCTAGCGAGCGAACAACTCGGAATGAGGGCCAATATACACCCCAATATCACAGTACTAATACCCCAAATATTACTGTCACACTATATACATGCAAATATCACAGTACCAATACCCCAAATATTACTATCACACTATAAACACCCCAATATCACAGTACCCCATACACTATCACACTATATACACCCCAATATCACAGTACCCCATACCCCAAAATATTTACTATTACAATATATACACCCCAATATCTCAGTTCCCTCTAGCCCAATCACACTATATACACCCCAATATCACAGTAAATATTACTGTCACACTATATATACCCAACTATCACTATGCCCTGTATATAAAGTGCAGAGCAATGTTACCACCCTGTAGTCAGAGCACAGCCCCAGTACTGGCATCATGCTGCACACCCAGACATGCACTGTCACTGACTCTGATTCACTGTGTCACCTCAGGCTCTCCAGGTCAGTGTCACTCACCACACTGCAGTTAGGGGGCCCCATTCTGCACATTGGACCACAGCCTGCCACCAGTCTGAGTCAGCAAGTGCACCACGTTAGATGCCACCTCATGACCGATATATGTAAACCCGGCATGCCCACAGTGCTGCCCTATTGGATCTCTGCCACAGAGGCTGGCTGAGTTTATCGCTGTCTCAGTCAGTGTACTGGGCAGGTGGTGAGTAGGAGGCATGGCAGGCAGCTGAAAGACACTGTGCCAGGTAGGAGGAGGAGGGAATATGGCGGAAAAAAGTCAGCACACCCATTAAGAGTGGCGTCAAGTTGAATTGCACTGACTGAACATGCCTGGAGCTGGCACTGGGGTGGCATCAGATATCTTAACAACCTTGTTCAGGATAACAATTTTCCCTTGTTTTCTGAAATCTAAGCTTGCCATGCCTTCTAGGAGGTTTTACCAATTCCTTCAGACCCCTATTTCCCTTAGATGATTTTCAACCAAAGGTCTAATCTCCCTTGTATACTCTGAGTTGATTGAGGCGTTGAGTTCTCCATGTGACCCCCATAAGATGGCTTGGGAAGCAGACTTGGGGGACACATTGGATAAGGATGACTGGTCAGAGATTTGGGAAAATGCAGACTCCACCTCAGTTTGTGTTAAAGTAAAAGAGAAAGTTTATAAATTACTGTACAGCTGGTAGTATGTGCCATCCCGTCTAAGCAAAATTTTTCCAGATACATGATATAGATGTTGGAGAGGCTGCGCTTCTGAAGTCACTTTCCCCCACATTTGATGGACGTGTCTTAAAATCTTGAATCTCTGGCGAAAAGTCATCAGTTTCATCTCTCACATTCTCCAAATACCAATTCCATATGATCCTAAATTCTTTCTTCTTCCACTGGGTCTACCAGCTGCAACCCGGCATCAGAATAAGTTAATACATCACATAGCCTCTGCCACCACCTGTCAGATTGCAGCTGACTGGAAAGAATTCGCCTCTTGATCTCACAATAATATCCTGAATTTGGTACATACACCAAATGGAATTTATGATTAGTATAATTAATATCTTTTCTTAATCTTTTGATAAGATCTGGAGCCCCTGGCTCGCTTCACAAAGCTCTCCTTCCCTATTTGAGTTAGGTTGAGTTAGCCTGTTAGCTAGTTTTGAGCCCACACACATGAATCTCTTCTTCTTCCTTCCTTCTACTTCTGTTTCTTTCTGTATCTGATCTTCTTCTCCTTATTCTTTACACTGTCTGCCACACTGCTATCTTTCCCACCCTCCTGTCTTAGGTTTTAATTAATAGCAACTTTGTACTGATTATTTTATTATTTGATTTTTGTATTACTTCTTCCACTTATTGTGAACTTTCAATAAACTTTATGATAAAAAAAATATGGGAAATAATTAAACTGATTAGCAGAGCTGTAGTTTTAATGAAGACTTACGATTCAAGCGTTTTGAAGTTTATAAGTGAATACCTGACCAGAGGTGTATCTAGGGGACCGGGCACCCCTGGCAAAGTAAGGGACTGGCGCCCCCCCATATTTGAAATAACGAAGATGCATGGGCAAAAAAGGTGCATGATCTTGTGGGAAAGGGACATGACCACACAATAGTACTCCCAATTCAAATTACATTACACAGTAGTACCCCTTATACACATTATGTCACACCATAGTGTCCCTTACACATCATGCCCACACAGTAATCCTTGTCACACTGTAGAGAAATCAGCAGTGCCTAACCAAGGAGGGGCGCTGCCCAACAATGTTTCCTGCTGTCAGGGGGTATAATCAAATATTAATGGCAGTGAAAAGGTACCTCTGCACACCACCTAGTAGTGGTGATGTAGTGATATATTCAGAATACTGTAGCATTCTAGTAGTTTATTTTTAGTTTCTTCACTGTGGTGCATTGTGGTGCCGAATACCGGGGCCAGCTCTTGGCTGCTGTGTGAACCACCAGCCCAGGCACTGCCATTACTAAGTGATTCCACTCCCTGGCCAAGGGTGGCACCACCAGGCAGCGTCCCCTCCTCAGCCAGTGCACCTTGTGAGTGCCATCCTGGCCAATGAGTAGATAACCTCCTGTCCCCAGCACATAGCCGTAGTCCCCACCCCTTCCCAGCACATAGAAGTAGTCCCCATCACGCTCCCAGCACCAAGATGTAGTCCCCCTCCTCCTCCCAGCACATAGCCGTAATCTCCATTCCCCTCCCAGCACATAGCCATAGCCCCCATATTCCTCCCAGCATAGCCATAGCCCCCATCTTCCTCCCAGCACATAGCCATGGTCTCCCCCCTCCCAGCACATAGCCATGGTCTCCCCCCTCCCAGCACATAGCCATAATCTCCTCCTCCCAGCACATAGCCATGGTCTCCCCTCTCCCTGCACATAGCCATGGTCTCCCCCCCTCCTTGCACATAGACAAGGTCTCCCCCCACCCTGCGTATAGTCTTCTCCCCTCCCAGCACAGAGTCTCCCCTCTCCCTACATATAGTCCTCTCCCCTCCCTGTATATAGTCCTCTCCCCTCCCTGCATATAGTCCTCTCCTCTTCCAGCACAGAGTGTCCCCCATCCCTGCATAAGGTCCTCTCCCCACCCAGCACAGGGTCTCCCCCTGCATATAGTCCTCTCCCCTCCCAGTACATAGTCTCCCCTCTCCCTGCATATAATCCTCTCCCCTCCCAGCACATAGTCTTCCCCCTCTATGCATATAGTTCTTTCCCCTCACTGCATATAGTCCTCCCCCCTCAAATCACATATCAATTAATATGTTGCAGTACCTAGTGTGATGAGCTGGGCATCGCCTGGGCTGGAGGATTGCACAGTAGGCAGGAGCACCACACTTTGGCACCGCACCACACTTAGTGAAGAAAGTGAAAATAAACTACAGCTCCCAGCAACCCTTGCTGCCAGGAACTCCCGACAGCAAGGGCTGCTGGGAACTGTAGTTTACTTTCACGTTCTTCACTAGTGCATTGTGGTGCTGAACATCAGCGCCTGTTCCTGCCTACTGTGAAAGCCTCCAGCCCAGGCGATGCCACTACTAAGTGATTACACTCATTGGTCGATGGTTGCACTGTCGGGCGGCGCCCCCTCCTCGGCTGGCGCCCCTGGTGAGTGCCATCCTGGCCAATGGGTAGATACACCCCTGTACCTGACTGTATATTAACCTTTTAGAGTGGATAAGTTGCCCATAGTAACCAATCAGCTTCTAGCTATCATTTATCTTGCACAGTCTATAACATCCAACAATAATATTAAGACGCAATAAGAATAAAAAAAGAAATAAATATACAGTATATATCTATATCACTAATGATCTCCTATTAACATTAATTGCAGCTCCTAATGAGCAGTACTGAATTACTCCAAATAAAGTTAAATTGAACTAAGTTTAAATTTAGCTAAATTTAACTGCCACATAAAAGAACACATACAATGTCAGAAATAAATTGAATATTATTTAATAACAATTTTAATAATTGAACACAATAAATAATGTTAAACCTTTAAAACACATTCCATAAAAACAAATTAGTATCAATCAATTAAAAGACTTACAAAATATGGTGTCAACATTGCTACATACATGTATCTTTATACGTCATACTCCACAAACTCAACTGGCATGTTCTCAAAGTGTTTTTAATGCAATAGGTAATTATAGGTTTGCCATCTACATTCCAAGGTGTCAAAACAAACCCTGCACCAAGTTGGATTGTTCTGCCCAAGCAGGCATGGTGTCATAAAACGTGCCATGTCCAACTTGGTCCACTCTGCCTCAAGCAAGGAGAGTATTATAAAATTCAGAGGGCGATATTCAATTGATTATCACGCCCGACCTCCCGTCTAAAGTGACGGGAGATCGCCCTGGTTTTCGCGCACACAGAGGTCGGATTTGGCCGAGTATAGCAGCTAAACCTGACCAAAGTGCTGGGCACGATCGTGAGAAGTGCAGTTTGGGTGCCCAAATGGGTCACTTTTTGTACATTTCAGCTTGCCACTCACCGGTGAGGGGCGGGGGGTTGGGGAGCAAGCTGAAATGCAGATGCCGGCAGCCATCGTGCCCAAATGGAGCTACAATTGAATGGCTTCGTTTGGTCTCCGTCTAGTGGCTGCCAGTGGATAAACATTTTAATTCTGTCTAGAATGTCTTTTCATCCAAAATTCTGTTGTGTTGATAAGTTTGTTTTGCCTGGAGTGGTGCAGACCTCACTTTATTGGTAGATATGATCTCTTGTTAGCAAGTAATGTATTTATTGTTACTGTTCTGACCTATACTGGACAATCGACAAACTAGTTTTATAATTGCCAAAACTATTCTGAAGCTTGATTCTGATCTACATGTATAGTATGCATAGCAAACACACGCACACACACACACCTGTGGATCCAATCCCAGTGTCCACATTATTTTTTTATAGTGTACTCTCTGTAGCCCCAAGCGACCAAGAGCATTCTAATTCACATAACTATCCTCACTTATGGCCTAAAACCTGTTCAGACTACCTCTGATTGTGAAACAGACACACACAAAAAAAATATATATATATATACTGTGTATACAAACATAACCTAATTCCTATATATATATATATTCATGCAAACTTTATTATTTAGCCAGACATAGCATGCTTACTCTAAATTGTATTAAATATAGCCCAGATCAGACATTGATCCTTTCATTTGTAATTGCACGGTATGGAAAAAAACCTTTATTGCGCTCGGCAGATCTGTGGCCCATTATGAGATGTGGGGCTCACCTCATGTAATGGGTGTTTGGGGACTTTAACCAGAAAAGACTTATAAAGGACTGTCAATTGTGTGAAGTCCATTGTAATATTCATTATGTGTTCTGACTTGACACCTTAAACAGTATAATCCTGTTTCAAGCCACTAGTTTGCTGTTTGGAATAAATATCTGCTAATGTATAGGAGCAAATGACAATCGGACAGTTGCTCACAAACATTAGAAAATTGTCAAAAAATGGTGTTTAGACAAGTTGTTTAGTCAAACAGTTTTAACTAACTTGACTGACCGTTTTAGTCTGTTTTCCAGTATTTGGGAGCAAATTGCTTATTTTTGTTTGCACCCATACAATACCAGATTTTCATTCCAACCAGCCAACTAGTTGGATGGTTGGAGAAAAGTTAGTCCGATGTATAGCCAGCTTAAGTCTTACAGTAAAACACAAATATATCTATGTATGCACACATGTACAAAACATAATTTCCTAAATCATCTGACCATTTAACTCATACATTCAAATGACTTTGTCTATTCCTTACTATAAAATATATAGCTATACTATTCACTATGGTTAAAAACACCTATTTATCATTAATGATATTTTAATTCAGACAATTGCCGTGATGTGATGTAGTCAGAGTTTGACGGCCATGTGGGATGCCGGCGGAACTCAGACTTTTTTTTAAAGGGGCAATTATGTATAAGGCATGGTTTATGGTCTGATGCAGACTTCCTGGAACCCGGTGTCCAGGTCCTACGGCCAGCCTGAGTAAGCTTCAGCTCATGCAGGCTGCCCAGTGCCTTTAATCATTGCAATGGTGATCCGAGAAAACAAATAGGGTTTGTTGACGCTGTGTGGGTGAGTGTAAATATAAATATGCAAATCAGCAAGCCACGTGGTGAAGAGGTTGCCTTCTGCATGTTCAATTGTTAAGTTTTTTTAAACAAATTTATTAGAAAACGCACACAAAAAATAAAAACAATACTTTAAAAACACATAGACATTTAGAATGCACAATAAACCAATAAATGCTTGACAATATAGGATTACCAGACAATAATTAAAACAACTAGTGTACACACTAGAGTTAAATCTAGCGTTCTTGTAATGGGCAGTGGTGCAATTAGGTAGTCAGAATAATAATAGCACTGGGTAAATGCTAAAGTGTAATTACCGGTTTCTCCTATTAGCAAGCGGAAGACTCTCGGTACACGTTCAGTCAGTCTCGACGCTTCTCTCGGGCGGCTTCTTAGTCTGTAATCCACAGACGGAAGTAGCATTCTGCTGTGATTAAAATGCCATAGCCTGCAGTGTTGAGTATACAACTAGCTTCGTGTTGGACTTGTGTTATTAGACACCACTGAGCTGTAGTAGGTGGTCCACAGCTCCATGTCACACTCCTGTGTGAGGTATTGGCAAGGTAGCAGCGGCCCAGTCCAGGAGAATCTCCGTGTACTGCTGTAGATAGGTAGTACTGTGCTACAATAGGAGAGTCTGGTATAGATTATAATTGAGCCAGTGCTATTCAATGTCACTACTGCGGCAAAACGAGTATTCCTTTATGTTCTCAACGCATTTCTCCGCACTTACATAGTAACATAGTTGATGAGGTTAAAAAAAGAAAAAGAGATAAATTTACTAAGATGGGGGCTCTATTTAAGATGGGTTGTTGCCCATAGCAACCAATCAGATTCCAGGCATTAACTTCTAGAAGGGTGCTAGATAAATGAGAAGTAGAATCTGATTGGTTGCTATAGGCAACATCCCATCTTAAATAGAACATCTTAGTAAATTTACCCCAAAATGTCCAATGAGTTCAACCTATATTGTAATCCTAATGCTAATCTGACTAACTATAGTTTACTAAATGACCCGGATGAAGTTATGTTTATTAGACTAACAGAAACTATAATTCATGCTATATGTAATATAAACTATCTTTAAAATGCTGTACCCTTGGATATTTCTTTCAGTTAGGAATTTATCTAATCCATTTTTTTAAACTTATTGACTGAGTCCACCATTACTACCTTCTCTGGCAGAGAATTCCAAAACCTTACTGCTCTTATTGTGAAGAACCCTTTCCTTCGTATGGTATTACATTTCCTTTCCTCTAGTTGAGAGAGTGTCCGCGTATCCTGAGCAGAGATTTTGTAATAAACAAATCACCTGAAAGGTACTTGTATTGTGCTTTTATATATTTGTAAATATTAATAATGTCCCCTCTTAACAGCCTCATTTCGAGTGTAAACCTATATAGCCTAGTAAGCCTTTCCTCATAGTCCAGTGCCTCTAAACCAGGGGTGTCAAAGACAAGGCCCGCGGGCCAAATCCGGCCCGCCAGACCTCGTCTGATGGCCCGCGGTGCCGCCGCCATGAAACCCCCTTCTCCCGAGTGCCCAGCTCGGGGGGGGGGGGGGGGGGGGGGGGGCGGGGTTTCGCGGAATGACGCGATTGCGTCGTGACGTCACGGCGCAAACGCGTCATTCAACGAAACCCCGTCAGAGGAGGGAGAAGGGAGCCGCGCAGACGAGGAGGGAGAGGCGGCTGAAGAGCGGCGAGAACCGCTTCAAATGTAAGTCAGCCCCTCTCCCTTCCTCTCTTTCTCTCTCTCTCCCTCCTTCCACCACCTGCCGCAATGTGTAAAATGGGGACCTGTGCCTGCCGCTATGTGTAAAATGGGGACCTGTGCCTGCCACAATGTGTAAAATGGGGACCTGTACCTGCCGCTATGTGTAAAATGGGGACCTGTGCCTGCCACAATGTGTAAAATGGGGACCTGTACCTGCCGCTATGTGTAAAATGGGGACCTGTGCCTGCCACAATGTGTAAAATGGGGACCTGTGCCTGCCACAATGTGTAAAATGGGAACCTGTACCTGCCGCTATGTGTAAAATGGGGACCTGTGCCTGCCACAATGTGTAAAATGGGGACCTGTGCCTGCCACAATGTGTAAAATGGGGACCTGTACCTGCCGCTATGTGTAAAATGGGGACCTGTGCCTGCCACAATGTGTAAAATGGGGACCTGTACCTGCCGCTATGTGTAAAATGGGGACCTGTGCCTGCCACAATGTGTAAAATGGGGACCTGTGCCTGCCACAATGTGTAAAATGGGGACCTGTACCTGCCGCTATGTGTAAAATGGGGACCTGTGCCTGCCACAATGTGTAAAATGGGGACCTGTGCCTGCCACAATGTGTAAAATGGGGACCTGTACCTGCCGCTATGTGTAAAATGGGGACCTGTGCCTGCCACAATGTGTAAAATGGGGACCTGTACCTGCCGCTATGTGTAAAATGGGGACCTGTGCCTGCCGCAATGTGTAAAATGGGGACCTGTGCCTGCCGCAATGTGTAAAATGGGGACCTGTGCCTGCCGCAATGTGTAAAATGGGGACCTGTGCACTATAAAAGGGGGCACATGGCTGGGCACTTTAAAAGGGGGCAGATGGCTGGGCACATATAAGGCAGGTGGAGCGGTAAATTTTGGATAGACCTACAGATACAACCGGCCCTTTGATGGGGACCAAACTGCTGATGCGGCCCCCGATGAATTTGAGTTTGACACCCCTGCTCTAAACCCTTAATCAATTTGGTGGCTCGCCTCTGAACCCTTACAAGTTCTGAGGTATCTTTTTTTTTTTAATAGTACAGTGCCCAGTACTGTACACAAAATTCAAGATGTGGCCGTACCAGGGATTTCTACAGTGGCAGGATTACACTCTCATCCCTTGTCTCCATTCCAAATTTTATGCATGCTAATATCTTATTTGCCTTTGTTGCTGCACGTTGACATTGGGTACTGCAGCTAAGTCTGTTATCAATAAGCACCCCCAAGTCTTTTTCAACTACTGTTTCCCCCTAAAACTTCCCCATTTAATTGTAGGTTGCCTGATACAAGGTACATAACTTTACATTTTTCTATATTGAACTTCATTCTCCACTTATCTGCCAATTTCCAATTTAAGGGTTAGGTTATTCTGTAGAGACTCAACATCCTTGTCTGAATTAATTACTTTACAAAGTTTAGTATAATCTGCAAAAATTAACACTGTGCTTTCCAGACCCGCTCCTAGGTCATTAATATGTTAAACAATAGTGGCCCGAGTATGCTCCACTGATTACTGGCGCCTAGTCAGAAAACATCCCATTGACCACCACTCGCTGTTCCCTGTTATTCAACCATTTGCTTATCCAAGTACAAACAGTTTTGGGGCGGCTTTGTCAAGAGACAAAGGTACTGACCTGGATCTGTTCGGGGGGTTTTATCCCTCCTTTTCCAGGATTAACATATTACTCAGGTGTGTCAATCATGTGGGGTTTTAAGTATATTATTAAGCAGACCTATGTTTATTTCATGCCAAGCAGAAAAGGTGTATTAATCCGTACTTGTAACAGTGTATCAAACAATGTTTTTATTCATTATTTAGACAAAAAATAATCAAATACAGATTTCAAGCAGGCAGAAGTCAGCGGTGAACCAAATTAAACTCTGCAGTTAGAAACACAGAGTGTATGTAATATTAGCATGCAGACCTAAAAAGATTTTAAAATAGATAGCAGAACCTACATATATGCCCAGCTTCAAGGGCATAGCTACCATAGGTGCAGGCAGTGCAGCTGCTATGGGGCCCAGAGCTGAGAAGTGCCCACCTTCCCTGTCCAAGTTACATGTGTCATATACATTTTTCACCATTGGGTGGTACGTAGGGGTCCTTTCAAACTTTTTCCTTGGGGCCTGTAGTATATCTAGGTATGCCCCTGGAGCTGCTTATTGTAGTGTGGTATAAAATGAACTGGAGTGAATTTTAATGTTATATAATATGAACCGGGGCACTGTAATGAGGCACAATATGAACAGGCAGCACTATATAGCATAATGTGAATTGGGGATACTGCGTGGCATAATGTGTACTGGCAGCACTGAAATGTGACATAGTGTGAACTTAAGCACTACTATGGGGCATAACATTAAGGCTCTACTGTGGTTCAGAAAATGAACTAGGGCACTATTATTATAGGGCATAAAATTAACAACTGCTGCAGAGAAGTGTCTCTCTAGAAACATTGGGATAGTGGCCCCTTCAAAATGTTGCTATGGGGCCCACAAAGTTGTGGCTACGCCCCTGCCCAGCTTGGAGCTGCAGTAATGGCTCCTAAATAGTGACAGTTAAAAAATGGGGCTCAGATCTGTGACTTAAGTTGAATAAAGATCCTTATAGTCAGTAGCGTGTTCATACAGCATAAATAATTTTTAAGCATTCTAGTTTTGGAATAAAAATTTCTAACATTATCAGACCAATCATCACAAAGATCCCTTGCAAATTTCCCTCTTATATTGTGCTTTTCTTTTATTGACTGTTGTTTATCTTTGTAGTACACTTCTTCCTTCTGTTTAATAACTACAGATACCTTTTGCTGCATTACAGATTTAATTAGACATAATTGGATAATTCCATAGAAATATTAATTGGGCCCATTGTTGCCTCATAAACATGGATGTAAATTTGTGAGGTAAACAATTAGGCACAGCTGTACTGAATTACATGCTCTGCACATATTTTTGAGATTGGTTATTGACATTAAATATCTGACCATATTAAAACTAGAAATAACATGTTCACACTCTCCTCAAACATTTACAACTTTTGGGGTGCATCCTTAATGTACCTGCTTAACAGGGCAAAAAATCGAAAAAACACAAGCTGCACTCTCCAATCTTCTAGCACAATACTTAGGATTATTTTAATTTCACTTCACCACATGCAGAGGATCCATTCATTAGGTGATAATTTTCCAAAAGATTCAACACAAGGACATTTCAGATATATGTGACAATGTATTTCACAAATGACATCATTGTCAACCTCCGGGCACCATCCGTGCCTGAATTAGAACTTATGCTTGTCCGTAGCATTATTTGTTATTGTCCATCTGCAGTGACTTATATCTTCTGTTGTTGAACCGAACAACATTTATTCATTGAGGTCAATAAGCATCAAATGGTGTCCTTAGCATAATCACCAAACGGTGTAAGTGTCTGTCGACTTCGCCTGCCTGCTGCGCCGTTCAAGACATACTACCTAAAAACACATAAATATTCAAAGTCCCAATCAGAACAGATTCTTAAGCCACTGTGTGAGGACTAGTCACTTTCAATCCCACTTCGTGTCCATATCAACATACCTGTCCAGCCTGACCTCTGGCATGCGTTCCACACCAATGCGCACGTCTGCTCTCGCCTTTCCATTTCCTGCGGGGTCTAAATACCCCTCCAACCGGAATGCACATACATCACATGCGTCAGGCTGTAGTTCAATACCCCCTTTGGACTACATCTCTCAGATGCCTTAGCGCCAGAATGCTCCTTCCGAGTCCCTACTTCTTACTTCCTATGCGTGTCACAATGCGTTCCACCATCACATACTCATTCCCCATGGACCATTACCATCGGTTGACCTCACATGCACTTTGCGGGCTAATGCTGAACGGTGCAGCTAGATCCCGCAACCCCACATCATCAGACATTATTAGACACTAGAGTAATATTAATCTAATTCCCCTATAACAATATAGCTAGAATAATTTATCATGGCTATTCACCATATAGCAAATTTAAGTGGAATTTACCCACGTGTCCCCTCACAGTGGCTTTTACAATGCATATTCATATTGACCTATATTACAAAACAACATACAGAAAAAAACATACAAGAAAACATACAAAAAAACCATTAAAATATCTTCAAGTAATCTTTATACAAGACTTCTCCCTAGGACATTCATATTAAGAGTATGAAGGTCCAGTCCATTGTCAGTGCAATAGGATAACCTTCCTGGGTCATTTCGTTTCATAAGTAGCATCTGAAATTAATGTTCTCATTTAACCCCTTGGGGGCCACAGTGTCTAACTCAAAAATCCACTGTGCCTCCTTTCTCAGAAGAATCTTATCCCGATCACCCCCCCTGAAAGGAGCAGGGGACATGATTAATCAGCATACATCTTAACATTGCCACTGAATGTTTTCTCTGCAAAAGAATGTCTGGCTACTGGTTTATCACTTAATCCTTCTTGTACTGCCTCCCTTATAGACCGTCTATGATTGGCCATTCGTTCACGAAAATTCCTAATAGTCTTCCCAACATAATACAGTCCACATGGACACGTCAGTATATAAATAACATATCTTGAAGTGCATGTGAGCAAGTGTTTAATTGGGATCTTGACTCTTGTATGCGGGTGTGAAAATTACTTTCCTGCCAGCATGCCACTACATGTTGTGCACCCTGTGCAGCGAAAGCAACCCACATTTCTCTTTCTCAACCAAGACTTTGTCCTCTGTTTATCAAAATTTTTTGTAGGGCACATAAAAAGTTTTTTCAATTTGGCCCCCCTCTTAAAGCTCACCAGTGGATGTTTACTCAATCCATGTAGGTTCTTATCCCTACTGTACTGACAATGGGCCAATGTTTCTTTTTTCCCAAAATATTTTATTGGACATTCACAAAAAAATATAAGCATACATTACAGTATACAGCAACTTAAGGTGATAACAGTGGATCAACATGGCACAATAGAAAAATAAGCATCAATGGTCAGGCAAAGGAAGAAAAGAGTTACAAACTGTCAGTTTCACAATTCCTAGAAAGGGGGGTGACCTAGGATAAGCAATTCAAGATTGTACCAAGTGGTAAGTTTTACAGCCTGTCGAAGGGGGGTTTTGATGGTATCATCGAGCGTCTGTACATAAGGGAGCCAAATATCAAAGAATTTCTCAATTTTACAAACTTTATCAATAGACATCTCAAGCCACTCCATATGAAATCGGTATGATAACCTTGGCAATAACAAAGTTAGGGACAATGAATCAGTAGCTATCCATTGTGACAGGATAGCCTTTTTGCTTGCAGCTGCTATCTTGGTCAACAGCCTGTGCTGGCCAAGGGACAGCCCAGGCGTTGAGGATCGACAGTGGACGTCCCAAATAGCCCATTCAGGGGTGGCCACCACATCGATATGCAGTTTATTTTTAACATAGTTTTGTACTAAATCCCAGAACTTGAGGACTTCAGGACAGCTCCATAAACCGTGATATATATCTGCCTCAGGCGCTTCCCATTTAAAACATTTGGAGTCAGGAGCCGTACCCATTTGGAATCGTAATTTCGGTGTGATATAGGAGCGATGTAATATTTGGTAGTTCTTTTCAGCATATGAGGCTGACGAGAGAGTTTTGTTGATTTTGTTAAATGCTGTGAGCATATCAGAAGTGGTGATAGTTGGAAAGTCCACTGCCCATTTAGTCAGTCCTGATTGTGTAGTTTCCCAGTCTATGATTCTTTTGAGAAACGTATAAAGAAAGGCCATAGAATAGTGAACCTTAGGTGTGGCTTGTAGAACGACATCCAAATTGTTAGTTTTGTCTTGTACTGTCATTGTGGCTAATGATTTGTGAAGATAGCTACGGATCTGAAAATATACAAATAGTGGGATTGGAAGTTGTGGAAACCTCTCGCAAAGAGTAGAATATGTGCACATCTGGTAGGTGTTTCGGTCAATCAACTGATACAGTAATCTAATGTCTTGATTTGTCAGAGCCACCAGCGTGTTATGTATGGTCGTCCTGCGAAAATCTGGGTTGTGTGATAAGGGGAGAAAGGTGGTGTTATGGCTGGAGACGCCCATCCTAGAACGTGCTTGTCTCTAAGCCGTGCATGTTGACATTAATAGGATATTACTTTGTATCTGAGGGGGGAAAGAGGACGGACGTGTGTGTAGCAAGCTAACGAGTGGGGTGTCAGGACAAAGGGCCTGTTCCAAGCCGGTGTTAGCGAAAACCTCCATCCCATATATCCAGTCGACTGCGTAACGATAATTTGCAGCCAGCATATAACTTCTGATGCAGGGTAAGTTGACCCCGCCCAACTTTTGCGATTGGCACAACTTAAATAGCGAGATTCTAGGTTTTTTATGTGCCCAGATAAATTCACTGAAGGCCCTGTTGAGAGTTTTCAGGTCTGCCTCAGATATCAGTAAAGGTAACATTTGAATGGGGTATAGTAGTCTCAGGAAGGTGATCATTTTAATCAATCAATTGACATCGGGCCAATGTTTCTTAACTGAGTGTGCAAAAGTCATTGCCCTAGTATTGAACTGAGTTGTAATTACAAATGGACCATATTAAAGGTTTTTTTTTTCCATGTCAGCCAGTGGTAAATTGTTAAATTTCAAAGTTAAAAATGTCCTCCTACAAAGCCTAGGCAACATTGCCCATTTATGTCTGCTACAACGTGAGATCATAAGTAGAGCTGTTATAAACATTCAGATTCCTGTTTTGTTGGCTAGAGGCCAAACAATTAAGAATAGGATATTGTTTGTAATATTGAATAAATCACAAACAGGAAGGCTTTTTATAGGACAAATGCAACCCAGCTAAAATGTCAGATGGACAAATTAGCCTGACTTATCCACATATGAGCATCTCTTTATTTCCTCCAGCCTATAAAATGTCAAATAAATAATTCTCTGATGTGATTTTGCTGTTTGAGTTTCCGCCATGAAGTATCTGTCCTTGGTGTGTTGTGTTCAGTGCATTTTACTGTTCAGTGGTTTCAAGTAACAATCTCCTCTTACTCTCTTTTTGGAATTCAAGGTGTTGCTATATACACTGGAATGGAAACCAAGATGGCATTAAATTACCAGGCCAAATCACAGAAGAGATCTGCTGTTGAAAAGTAAAGTGTTATCATGAATTATTTATATCTAAAGTCACATGCAACAATTTAGTAATGCTAGTGAAGATCAGAAAACACCTAGCCCAATCTAAAAGACACTATGGGGTATATGCAATAGCGGGCGAAATCGCGGCAATTATCGCCGTTTTTTCAATTCGACCAAATTCGCCAGGTGAATTCCGGAAGGTGGCTTCCGGAATTCACCATATGCAATGAAAAACGGATTCGCCAGAGTCGCGGGCGAAAATCGGCCGATTTTGCGGATTTTACCGCGATTTTAAAAAACGGGAAAAAACGGGGAAAAACCCGAAAAAAAAATGGCGTGGGGTCCCCCCTCCAAAGCATAACCAGCCTCGGGCTCATCGAGCTGGTCCTGGTTCTAAAAATGCAGGGGAAAAATCGGGCAGGGATCCCCCGTATTTTTAAAACCAGCACCGGGCTCTGCGCCTGATGCTGGTGCCAAAAATACGGGGGACAAAACGAGTAGGGGTCCCCCGTATTTTTAACACCAGCATCGGGCTCCACTAGCTGGACAGATAATGCCACAGCCGGGGGTCACTTTTATATAGTGCCCTGCGGCCGTGGCATCAAATATCCAACTAGTCACCCCTGGCCGGGGTACCCTGGGGGAGTGGGGACCCTTCAATCAAGGGGTCCCCCCCCCCCAGCCACCCAAGGGCCAGGGGTGAAGCCCGAGGCTGTCCCCCCCCCATCCAATGGGCTGCGGATGGGAGGGCTGATAGCCTTTGTGTTAAAAAAAAAGATATTGTTTTTTCCATTAGTACTACAAGTCCCAGCAAGCCTCCCCCGCAAGCTGGTACTTGGAGAACCACAAGTACCAGCATGCGGGAGAAAAACGGGCCCGCTGGTACCTGTAGTACTACTGGGAAAAAAATACCCAAATAAAAACAGGACACACACACCTTGATAGTAAAACTTTATTTCATACGCCGACACACACATACTTACCTGTGTTGACACGCCGACTGCAACGATCTCCGACGATCCGAGGGTACCTGTCAAAAAATTATACTCACCTTCCAGCGTCCAGAGGTCCAGAGGTAAATCCACGTACTTTGTAAAAAAACAAACCGAACACCGAGCCATACCGGACTGAAAGGGGTCCAATGTTTTCACATCAGATCCCTTCCCCCGAATGCCGGGACATCACGTGACTCCTGTCACTGATGTCCCTTCAGCCAATCAGGAAGCGCTACTGCCGTGGCGCTCACCTGATTGGCTGATCGCTGTGACAGCGCATCGCACAGCTCCCTCCATTATATTCAATGGTGGGAACTTAGCGGCTAGCGGTGGGGTCACCCGCCGGTCAGCCGCTGACCGGCGGGTGACCTCACCGCTAGCCGCTAAGTTCCCACCATTGAATATAATGGAGGGAGCTGTGCGATGCGCTGTCACAGCGATCAGCCAATCAGGTGAGCGCAACGAAGTTGCGCTTCCTGATTGGCTTAGAGACCTGTCAGTGACAGCTGTCACTGACAGATCTTAATCGTGGAAAGGTGTCCCATGTGTCAGTATGGGACCCCTTTCAGTCCGTTTTTGGTGTTGGTAAATGCGCTTTCTTTTTTTGCCAAGTACGTGGATTTATCTCTGGAGCCTGTTGAGGTGAGTATATTGATCTTTTATTTTCAGGTACCCCGGGATTCTACATGGAGAAGAGGACCGATGTCGGCGTGTGAACATAGGTAAGTATGTGTGTGTCGGCAGTGTGTAATAAAGTTTTACTGTCGACGGTGTCTGTGTCCTGTTTTTATTTGGGTATTTTTTTTCCATTAGAACTACAGGTACCAGCGGGCCCGTTTTTCTCCCGCATGCTGGTACTTGTGGTTCTCCAAGTACCAGCTTGCGGGGGAGGCTTGCTGGGACTTGTAGTACTAATGGAAAAAACAATATCTTTTTTTTGAACACAAAGGCTATCAGCCCCCCCATCCGCAGCCCATTGGATGGGGGGGGACAGCCTCGGGCTTCACCCCTGGCCCTTGGGTGGCTGGGGGGGGGGGACCCCTTGATTGAAGGGGTCCCCACTCCCCCAGGGTACCCCGGCCAGGGGTGACTAGTTGGATATTTGATGCCACGGCCGCAGGGCACGGCATAAAAGTGACCCCCGGCTGTGGCATTATCTGTCCAGCTAGTGGAGCCCGATGCTGGTGTTAAAAATACGGGGGACCCCTACTCTTTTTGTCCCCCGTATTTTTGGCACCAGCACCAGGCGCAGAGCCCGGTGCTGGTTTTAAAAATACGGGGGATCCCCTGTCAATTTTTCCCCCGCATTTTTAGAACCAGGACCAGCTCAATGAGCCCGAGGCTGGTTATGCTTTGGAGGGGGGACCCACGCCATTTTTTTTTCTGATTTTACCGTTCCAGCAATAAAAAAAAATAAAAAATAAAAAATATTATTTTAAAAAATATATAAATAATATTTGTGCCTCCCCCCCAAAAAAAAACAAAACCTAATCCCTTCTAATATAAATAGATCTGCTATTCCCAAAAAAAAAAACACCAAAAAAACCATGTTTAAAATTTTTTTATTTGTTTTCACCCTCCAAAGTGTGGCGGATTGAAAATCGCGAATTTGCTGTCTAAAAGCACTGCAGGCGAATTTCCAAACTTGAATTGAATATGCTGGAGGCGAATTGCAGCATCTGTACCATTGCAGAAAAGGCGAATTCGGAAAAAGGCGAATTGAGAAAAGGCGAATTTTGACGGGCCGTTTTTTTGCGAAAAATGACTGCACTGCATAGGCGAATTGATTTTTGGAGGCGAAAACGTCCCGGAATTCGCCTTTTTTGCCAATTCGCCCGCTATTGCATATACCCCTATATAAGATTACATAGTGCATTGATAGGTGGATAAATAGTTGTAATCATCAACTTACTGAGCAATAATTGATAAAATATTGACAGTATATTACAATTCTATTGCCATAATTAATTCTGGAGTTATAGAGCTAATGCTCTAAGTTTGATTTATTAGCTTACAGCAGTGGTTCTCGGTGCTCAAGTACCCCCAACAGTTCATGTTTTCTAGGTCTCCTCACAGGATTGCAAGTGAAATAATTTGCTCCACCTGTGGATCTATTATAATGTGTCAGTGAGTAATGAATACACCTGTTCAACTGCCAGGTGACCTGAAGAAAACATGAACTGTTGGGGGTACCTGAGGACCGAAGTTGAGAACCACTGGCTTACAGTACTGTATGTACTTTATATATTATTATTATTATTATTATTAACAACACATTTGATCACATACTTTGATTAGATTGTGTAGAGATCTGTTGAATGTCTCATTATATATTCAGTTGTTTGGAAGTCTGCCCAGTAGTACTGCGCTAGTCTCCCTGCTTCTCTATACACAGGGTACGCCAGGGAGTCGGCTGTAGACCTGGTATTGAGGGTTGTCCTCACCGCACACATTGCATTTCTGCCACTGATACCAGTAATAAAACACTTACTCAATTGGTCCATCAATATAATAAAAATTGCAGTCTCAAACCACTGGTTTAATTTAAATGAGTTTGTCACTAATTCAGTAATTAAGTGTGGAGGTAAAAGTTGGCATATCGAGTCTCTTGGATCAAAGTACCAATTACAGTTAATAAAAGGTTTATGTATTCTCTCTAGATCAATGAACGCATTCCTCATTGTGTACCTGTGTATTCTGATCAGCAAAGCCTTAATAAATACTGTACTGAAGTATGTTTGGCAGATCGAGATGTTCCGTGATGAGCCTTGGTACAACAAAAAAACAGAGCCTGAAAGGCAAAGGAACCTGGTAAGGAGTAGTCACATAAGCGTAATTTCAGTTTTGTTTGGGAACAATAGCATACTTGCTTTTGAAAAAGCATTTCAAGAAGATTGTGAAAGCAATACCTATGAGCGTGGTGTTAATGTGCACCTTAGCACTGTTTAATTGTTGCGCAGTAAGATCTACTTGTTGGCGAAAAGCAGTGCTTAAATTGGTCCTACAAAGGTGGTGGAACTCCCCCCCCCTCCCCCCACCCCCGACACCCATACAATAACGGGGCGCGCCTCAAAAAGGGGCGTGATCTCAAAAAGAAATGGGCGTGGTTACACAATAGTATCCCCAATTGAAATTATGCCACACAGTAGCACTATCTTATTCACATTTCACCACATAGTATTGTCCCTTATTCATGTTATGACACACATTAGCACCCCTAATACACATAATGCCCACAGTAGTAACACCCCGTATTACACATAATGCCCACAGCAGTAGCGCCCCTTATACAATGTCCACAGTTGTAGTGCCCCTTATGCAATGTCCACTGTACTGGTAGTGCCCCTTATATAGAGCCCATAGTATAGGTACCCCTTATGCAATGCCCCCAGTAGTAGTGCTCCTTATGTCCCCAGGAGTGGTGCCCCTTATGAAGTGCCCCCTTTACAATGCCCTCATTAGTAGTGCCCCCAGTCGTTTAGCCCCCAGTGGTAATGCCCCTGCGGTTATGACCCCAGTAGTTTACTCCCCCTTTAGTTTAGCCCATTAGTGGTAATTCCCCCAGTAGTTTAGCCCCTGTAGTTATGCCCCCAGTAGTTTAGCCCCTGTAGTTATGACCTCAGTATTTTAGCCCCTGCAGTTATGCCTCCAATAGTTTAGCCCCCCAGTAGTTTAGCCCCCCCCCCCGTAGATTAGCCTCCCAGTAGTAATGCCCCTCAGTAGTAATGCCCCCTTGTAGTTAGCCCCCAGTAGAAGCACCACTAATACACTGAAACATATGGAAAAAAAAAACCACAATATTCTCCCGTGTCTGACCGCTGCCTTCTGGCGTCCGCTCCTCGGCACTTTGGGAGAGACGTCATGAAGTCTTTCCCATAGCGCACACTGACATAGCCGGGAGCCAGAGCTTTGTAGTGAGCTCCTGCCTCCGGCTTCCGCTGTGGAGAGAGATCCGGTCTCCCGCTGGTAACACAATCTCAGCAGGCGCCCAGCATCTCCCTGCGGCGCCGGGAACACATTGGGTTAAGTGAGCCGGAATGGTCCAACTGGAACTGAATGAACGCAGTTCCGCCCCGTTATGGCTCACTTTAACCCCTAGACACTGATATATTGCAGGGCTTGTTCTTGTATTATGATCTACTTACAGCATGTGTTTCCATATAAGTGGCCACAAGAAACCTTATTTGAAAATACATGTAACCATGGGAATCATTGTGCCTTATAACCAGCACAGGGAAATTACACTGATGATCTCATTTGTATGTGAATAGCTCGGATTTCCTTTTTTTCTATGTATGTAACAGCTTCATAATGTAGGTAAGGTGCAATTGGGGAGTTTGCTAGACTCTTCACTGAGTCAGGGAGATTGCTGCTATTTCAGGGAGTCTCCCTCGAGACTTGGCAATAGTCTTCTATAACTAGTTATTTCCTTTTAAATACAAGTGGAGCACATGAACTATGTATTCCTGTTCTGAACTATGTATTCCTGTTCTGCAAAAACAGCTCTTAGCTATTCATTTGATGGCTTGCAGGGGCGCTTTAAGAGATGAGGAGGCCTGTGTGCTACCTCCTCCATTTGGGCCCCCTCCTCTCTGCCGTCAGCACTGGAGAGTGTGAGCACTAGGGGGCTCAGACTCTACTACGCATGCGCAGATCACTAGGAAAATGGCGCGGATGCCATTTTCCCAGTGATTTCTCTACTGTGCATGCGCAGAACACCGTGAAAATGGGCGCTGCGCCATTTTCACAGTGATTCCAGAGCACTGCGGATGTCGGCGTGGGACTCCAGGGGGGTAGGTGTTTCAAAAATGGGTGCAGCCTGTGCAGTGGGGGCCCGCTCTGGACTCAGGAGCCTGTGTGCACTGCACACACTGCACCCATTATAGATATCGACTAGTGATGGCTTGCCTGCCACCGGGATCACTGCATTTCCCTGTCATGTCAGCCTCAAGCTCTGCATTTTCCAGGCATTGCTGCTCAGTGGCTTCCCTTAGAGTAGATAGCTGTATAGCTGGATGAAATGTATCTCACATTCATTTTATTACTTCAACTTCTGCAAAACTCTCCAAGCACCACTTTGTTAGAAAAATGTTGAAATGACAGTTTTATGTTGTTTCTTATTTAAACTGAATGTTGACCACAATAATAGCTTGTAGCACATTTTTTATTTCATTTATAGGCAGGGCCAGCTCCAGACCTATTAGCACCCTGAGCGAAAAATTTTGAAGCGCCACCTACCACTAAAGTGGGCATGGCCTTGCAACTTTATATTATCAAACTCTAAATATATATTTATTTTCTCTATCGTCCTAAGTGGATGCTGGGGTTCCTGAAAGGACCATGGGGAATAGCGGCTCCGCAGGAGACAGGGCACAAAAGTAAAGCTTTTACAGGTCAGGTGGTGTGTACTGGCTCCTCCCCCTATGACCCTCCTCCAGACTCCAGTTAGATTTTTGTGCCCGGCCGAGAAGGGTGCAATTCTAGGTGGCTCTCATAAAGAGCTGCTTAGAGAGTTTAGCTTAGGTTTTTTATTTTACAGTGATTCCTGCTGGCAACAGGATCACTGCAACGAGGGACAGAGGGGAGAAGAAGTGAACTCACCTGCGTGCAGGATGGATTGGCTTCTTGGCTACTGGACATGAAGCTCCAGAGGGACGATCACAGGTACAGCCTGGATGGTCACCGGAGCCACGCCGCCGGCCCCCTCACAGATGCTGAAGCAAGAAGAGGTCCAGAATCGGCGGCTGAAGACTCCTGCAGTCTTCTTAAGGTAGCGCACAGCACTGCAGCTGTGCGCCATTTTCCTCTCAGCACACTTCACACGGCAGTCACTGAGGGTGCAGGGCGCTGGGAGGGGGGCGCCCTGGGAGGCAAATGAAAACCTTTAAAAAGGCTAAAAATACCTCACATATAGCCCCAGAGGCTATATGGAGATATTTACCCCTGCCTAAATGTACTAAATAGCGGGAGACGAGCCCGCCGAAAAAGGGGCGGGGCCTATCTCCTCAGCACACGGCGCCATTTTCTGTCACAGCTCCGCTGGTCAGGAAGGCTCCCAGGTCTCTCCCCTGCACTGCACTACAGAAACAGGGTATAACAGAGAGGGGGGGCAAAATAAATGGCAATATATATTAATATAAAAGCAGCTATAAGGGAGCACTTAATCATAAGGCTATCCCTGTCATATATAGCGCTTTTTGGTGTGTGCTGGCAGACTCTCCCTCTGTCTCCCCAAAGGGCTAGTGGGTCCTGTCTTCGTATAGAGCATTCCCTGTGTGTCTGCTGTGTGTCGGTACGTGTGTGTCGACATGTATGAGGACGTTATTGGTGTGGAGGCGGAGCAATTGCCAAATATGAGGATGTCACCTCCTAGGGGGTCGACACCAGAATGGATGCCTTTATTTGTGGAATTACGGGATAGCGTCAACTCGCTTAAGCAGTCGTTTGCCGACATGAGGCGGCCGGACACTCAATTAGTGCCTGTCCAGGCGCCTCAAACACCGTCAGGGGCTGTAAAACGCCCCTTGCCTCAGTCGGTCGACACAGACCCAGACACAGGCACTGATTCCGGTGGTGAAGGTGACGAATCAACCGTATTTTCCAGTAGGGCCACACGTTATATGATTTTGGCAATAAAGGAGATGTTACATTTAGCTGATACTACAGGTACCACTAAACAGGGTATTATGTGGGGTGTGAAAAAACTACCAGTAGTTTTTACCGAATCAGAAGAATTAAATGACGTGTGTGATGAAGCGTGGGGTGCCCCGATAAAAAACTGCTAATTTCAAAGAAGTTATTGGCTTTATACCCTTTCCCGCCAGAGGTTAGGGAGCGCTGGGAAACACCTCCTAGGGTGGACAAAGCGCTAACACGCTTATCAAAACAAGTGGCGTTACCCTCTCCTGAGACGGCCGCACTTAAAGATCCATCAGATAGGAGGATGGAAAATATCCAAAAAGGTATATACACACATGCAGGTGTTATACTACGACCAGCTATTGCGACTGCCTGGATGTGCAGTGCTGGGGTAGTTTGGTCAGAGTCCCTGATCGAAAATATTGATACCCTGGACAGGGACAATATTTTACTGTCGTTAGAACAAATAAAGGATGCATTTCTTTATATGCGTGATGCACAGGGAGATATCTGCACACTGGCATCACGGGTAAGTGCTATGTCCATTTCGGCCAGAAGAGCTTTATGGACACGACAGTGGACAGGCGATGCGTAGAGGAGTTATTTGGGGTCGGTCTATCGGATTTGGTGGCCACGGCTACGGCCGGGAAATCCACCTTTCTACCTCAAGTCACTCCCCAACAGAAAAAGGCACCGACCTTTCAACCGCAGCCCTTTCGTTCCTTTAAAAATAAGAGAGCAAAGGGCTATTCATATCTGCCACGAGGCAGAGGACGAGGGAAGAGACAGCAACAGGCAGCTCCTTCCCAGGAACAGAAGCCCTCCCCGGCTTCTACAAAAGCCGCAGCATGACGCTGGGGCTTCGCAAGCGGACTCGGGGGCGGTAGGCGGTCGTCTCAAGAATTACAGCGCGCAGTGGGCTCACTCGCAGGTAAATCCCTGGATCCTGCAGATAATATCTCAGGGGTACAGGTTGAAATTAGAGACAGAGCCACCTCGCCGTTTCCTGAAGTCTGCTTTACCAACGTCCCCCTCAGAAAGGGAGACGGTTTTGGAAGCCATTCACAAGCTGTATTCTCAGCAGGTGATAGTCAAGGTACCTCTTCTACAACAAGGGAAGGGGTATTATTCCACTCTTTTTGTGGTACCGAAGCCGGATGGCTCGGTAAGGCCTATTCTAAATCTGAAGTCCTTGAACCTGTACATAAAGAAGTTCAAGTTCAAGATGGAGTCACTCAGAGCAGTGATAGCGAACCTGGAAGAAGGGGACTTTATGGTATCCTTGGACATCAAGGATGCGTATCTCCACGTTCCAATTACCCCTCACACCAGGGGTACCTCAGGTTCGTTGTACAAAACTGTCACTATCAGTTTCAGACGCTGCCGTTTGGTTTGTCCACGGCACCTCGGGTCTTTACAAAGGTAATGGCCGAGATAATATTTCTTCTTCGAAGAAAAGGCGTATTAATTATCCCATACTTGGACGATCTCCTAATAAGGGCAAGGTCCAGAGAACAGCTAGAGATGGGTTTAGCACTATCTCAAGAGGTGCTAAAGCAGCACGGATGGATTCTGAATATTCCAAAATCCCAATTAATGCCGACAACTCGTCTGCTGTTCCTGGGGATGATTCTGGACACAGTTCAGAAAAAGGTTTTTCTTCCCGAAGAAAAAGCCAAGGAGTTATCTGACCTGGTCAGGAACCTCCTAAAACCAGGAAAGGTGTCTGTACATCAATGCACAAGAGTCCTGGGAAAAAAAATGGTAGCTTCTTACGAAGCAATCCCTTTCGGCAGATTCCATGCAAAGGGATCTGTTGGACAAATGGTCAGGGTCGCATCTTCAGATGCACCTGCGGATAACCCTGTCGCCGAGGACAAGGGTATCCCTTCTGTGGTGGTTGCAGGAGGCTCATCTATTGGAGGGCCGCAGATTCGGCATGCAGGATTGGATCCTGGTGACCACGGATGCCAGCCTGAGAGGCTGGGGAGCAGTCACACAGGGAAGAAATTTCCAGGGAGTGTGGTCGAGCCTGAAAAAGTCTCTTCACATAAGCATTCTGGAACTAAGAGCAATCTACAATGCTCTAAGCCAGGCGGAACCTCTGCTTCAAGGAAGACCGGTGTTGATCCAGTCGGACAACATCACGGCAGTCGCCCATGTAAACAGACAGGGCGGCACAAGAAGCAGGAGGGCAATGGCAGAAGCTGCCAGGATCCTTCGCTGGGCGGAGAATCACGTGATAGCACTGTCAGCAGTATTCATCCCGGGCGTGGACAACTGGGAAGCAGACTTCCTCAGCAGACACGACCTTCACCCGGGAGAGTGGGGACTTCATCCAGAAGTTTTCCACATGCTATTAAACCGTTGGGTAAAACCAATGGTGGACATGATGGCGTCTCGCCTCAACAAAACACTGGACAGATATTGCGCCAGGTCAAGAGATCCGCAGGCAATAGCTGTGGACGCGCTGGTAACACCTTGGGTGTACCAGTCGGTATATGTGTTTCCTCCTCTGCCTCTCATACCAAAGGTATTGAGGATTATACGGCAAAGAGGAGTAAGACTAGTGGCTCCGGATTGGCCAAGAAGGACTTGGTACCCGGAACTTCAAGAGATGGTCACGGACGATCCGTGGCCTCTACTTCTGAGAAGGGACCTGCTTCAGCAGGGTCCTTGTCTTTTTCAAGACTTACCGCGGCTGCGTTTGACGGCATGGCGTTGAATGCCAGATCCTAAAAGGAAAAGGCATTCCGGAAGAAGTCATTCCTACCTTGATAAAGGCAAGGAAGGAAGTCACCGCGAAGCATTATCGCCGTATTTGGCGAAAATATGTTGCGTGGTGCGAGCAGCGGAGTGCTCCGATGGAGGAATTTCAACTGGGTCGTTTTCCTACATTTCCTGCAATCAGGATTGTCTATGGGTCTCAAATTGGGATCTATTAAGGTTCAAATTTCGGCCATATCAATATTCTTCCAAAAAGAATTGGCCTCAGTCCCTGAGGTCCAGATTTTTATCAAAGGAGTACTGCATATACAGCCTCCTGTGGTGCCTAAGGTGGCACCGTGGGATCTAAATGTAGTTTTAGATTTCCTCAAATCCAATTGGTTTGAACCACTAAAGAATGTGGATTTGAAATATCTCACATGGAAAGTGACTATGTTACTGGCCCTGGCTTCGGCCGGGAGAGTATCTGAACTGGCGGCTTTGTTTTATAAAAGCCCTTATTTAATTTTCCATTCGACATAGGGCAGAGCGGCGGACGCGTCCGCATTTTCTCCCTAAGGTGGTATCAGCGTTTCACCTGAACCAGCCTATTGTAGTGCCTGCGGCTACAGACGACTTGAAGGACTCCAAGTTGTTGGACGTTGTCAGAGCCTTAAAAATATACATTTAAAGGACGGCTGGAGTCAGAAAATCTGACTCGCTGTTTATACTGTATGCACCCAACAAGTTGGGTGCACCTGCTTCTAAGCAGTCGATTGCTCGTTGGATTTGTAACAAAATTCAACTTGTACATTCTGTGGCAGGCCTGCCACAGCCTAAATCTGTTAAGGCCCATTCCGCAAGGAAGGTGGGCTCATCTTGGGCGCCTGCCCGAGGGGTCTCGGCATTACAACTCTGCCGAGCAGCTACGTGGTCAGGGGAGAACACGTTTGTAAATTTTTACAAATTTGATACCCTGGCAAAGGAGGACCTGGAGTTCTCTCATTCGGTGCTGCAGAGTCATCCGCACTCTCCCGCCCGTTTGGGAGCTTTGGTATAATCCCCATGGTCCTTTCAGGAACCCCAGCATCCACTTAGGACGATAGAGAAAATAAGAATTTACTTACCGATAATTCTATTTCTCGGAGTCCGTAGTGGATGCTGGGCGCCCATCCCAAGTGCGGATTATCTGCAATACTTGTACATAGTTATTGTTAACTAATTCGGGTTATTGTTTAGGAAGCCATCTTTCAGAGGCTCCTCTGTTATCATACTGTTAACTGGGTTTAGATCACAAGTTGTACGGTGTGATTGGTGTGGCTGGTATGAGTCTTACCCGGGATTCAAAATCCTCCCTTATTGTGTACGCTCGTCCGGGCACAGTACCTAACTGGAGTCTGGAGGAGGGTCATAGGGGGAGGAGCCAGTACACACCACCTGACCTGTAAAAGCTTTACTTTTGTGCCCTGTCTCCTGCGGAGCCGCTATTCCCCATGGTCCTTTCAGGAACCCCAGCATCCACTACGGACTCCGAGAAATAGAATTATCGGTAAGTAAATTCTTATTTTAACACCCTCTCTACACACACAATTACATATAACACCCACAGTAGTGTTCCTTACATATAATGTCCCCAGTATAGTGTCAGATTCACAAAACGTTCCAGTAGAGTGCCAGATATACATACACTCCTAATAGTGCAGTGCCAGATACACATATGCCCCCAGCAGTGCCATGCCAGATACACAAATGCCCCCACAGTGCTGCCAGATACACATTATATGCCCCCAGCAGTGCTGCCAGATACACAAATACCCCCACAGTGCTGTCAGATACACATTATATGTCTCCAGCAGTGCTGCCAGGTACACATTATATGCCCCCAGCAGTGCTGCCAGGTACACATTATATGCCCCCAGCAGTGCTGCCAGGTACACATTATATGCCCCCAGCAGTGCTGTCAGGTACACATTATATGCCCCCAGCAGTACTGCCAGGTACACATTATATGCCCCCAGCAGTGCTGCCAGGTACACATTATATGCCCCCAGCAGTGCTGCCAGGTACACATTATATGCCCCCCAGCAGCACTGCGGACGTCGGCGTGGGACTCCAGGGGGGTAGGTGTTTCAAAAATGGGTGCAGCCTGTGCAGTGGGGGCCCGCTCTGGACTCAGTGCTGCCAGGTACACATTATATGTCCCCAGCAGTGCTGCCAGATACATAAATGCCCCCCACAGTGCTGCCAGATACACTTTATATGCCCCCACAGTGCTGCCAGATACTTTGTATGCCCCCAGCAGTGCTGTCCGATACATAAATGCCCCCACAGTGCTGCTGCCAGATGCACATTATATGCCCCCACAGTGCTGCCAGATACACAAATGCCCCCACAGTGCTGCCAGATACACAAATGCCCCCACAGTGCTCACAAATGCCCCCACAGTGCTCACAAATGCCCCCACAGTGCTCACAAATGCCCCCACAGTGCTGTCAGATACACAAATGCCCCCACAGTGCTGCCAGATACACATTATATGCCCCCACAGTGCTGCCTGATATACATTATATGCCCCCAGCAGTGCTGCCAGATGCATAAGTGCCCCCACAGTGCTGCCAGATGCATAAATGCCCCCACAGTGCTCCCAGATACACAAATGCCCCCACAGTGGGGGTCATTCCGAGTTGATCGTAGCTGTGCTAAATTTAGTACAGCTACGATAATCTTCCCTGACATGCGGGGGGATGCCCAGCACAGGGCTAGTCCGCCCCACATGTCAGTCCCGCCCCCCCCCCCCCCCTCGCACAAATACAAGAGCATCGCACAGCGGCGATGCTCTTGTATTTGTGGAGTAACTCCCGGCCAGCGCAGCTCCTGCGGCTGGCCAGGAGTTGTGTGTCGCTGCCGCTGGCCGCAGCGGCTGCGTGAGACGTCACGCAGCCGCCGCGGCACGCCCCCCAACGGTCCGGCCACGCCTGCGTTGGCCGGACCGCGCCTAAACGGCGGCTTGAAGCCACCATTCAGCCCCCTCCCGCCCAGCGACCGCTGCCATGTGCCGGCGCATGTGCAGTTCCGAACCGATTGCTGCGCTGCGACAAACTGCAGCGAGCTATCGGATCGGAATGACCCCCAGTGCTCCCAGATACACAAATGCCCCCACAGTGCTCCCAGATACACAAATGCCCCCACAGTGCTCCCAGATACACAAATGCCCCCACAGTGCTCCCAGATACACAAATGCCCCCACAGTGCTGCCAGATAGAAAAATGCCCCCACAGTGCTGCCAGATACACATTATATGCCCCCACAGTGCTGCCAGATATACATTATATCCCCCCAGCACTGCTGTCAGATACATAAATACCCCCACAGTGCTGCCAGATACATAAATGCCCCCACAGTGCTGCCAGATACAGAAATGCCCCCACAGTGCTGCCAGATACACAAATGCCCCCACAGTGCTGCCAGATACACAAATGCCCCCACAGTGCTGCCAGATACATAAATGCCCCCACAGTGCTGCCAGATACACAGATGCCCCCCCAGTGCTGCCAGATGCACATTATATGCCCCCACAGTGCTGTCAGATACATAAATGCCCCCACAGTGTTGCCAGATACATAAATGCCCCCACAGCTTCGCTCCCGGGGCCTCATCTACATGCAGGCAGCAGGGACAAGAGCGAGCTACAGCAGCAGAGACACCCGTCCCGCCCTCAACCCCCGGGACCAGACTCACCCACCGCGATGTCTGTAGCGCTGCGGCTACTCTCTCCGGCCCCGGTCGTCTCAAATATGGCGCTGGTCCTTCAGCCAATCAGAGTTCGCGGCCCGGCAGCCAATCAGGAGCCACTGCTGCCAGTCCGCGATCTCTGATTGGCTAACGGCCGGCACCATATTTGCATTGGCCGACCGCCCTTAAATAGCCAGCGCCCTGCGCGGCCGCTCCACTCGAACGTGCCTGGAGCCGGCCCTGTATATAGGTATACCAGTGAATCGGTAATTTTATACACTAATGTGCTATGTTATACGAAGTCAAGCAACACAGTATTTACAGTAAATATCCGCAACATTTAAGTGTTATTAATCTGCAGTCCTAGATATTTCATCAGTAAATAATGTTAATTGCGTATAACCTCATACTGTATGATCACATTTACAAAAATGCTGTACTATAAGCCATAGTAACCAACATTCGTAATTTCTCTTGCGTCCTAGTGGATACTGGGGGATCTGTACTTTAGTACCATGGGGTATAGATCGGGTCCACTGGAGCCTGGCACTTTAAAACCTTTAGTGTGTGTATGTATGTGCTGGCTCCTCCCCTCTATGCCTCTCCTACCAGACTCCGTTTAGAAAAATGTGCCCAAGGAGCCGGGTGCCTCTCTCTGGAGCTCCAGAGAGTTTCCTTCATTTTTTATTTTACTTTATTATTTTCAGGTAGCTCTGGTTGGCAACCAGTCTACTTGCTTCGTGGGACTTAGAGGGGGGACTAAACCAACCTCCTGAGGGTTAATGGTTCATAATCCCAGCTGACAGGATACTGAGCTCCTGAGGTGCTGTTCACACACCGTTAGTGTATGTTCCCACGCCAGCAGCTAGCCGCCACTCTCTAACAGATGCCGAAGATCGATAGGTGTGGTGAGTGTTAACACCGGGGACCCGGATAGCGGGTCCCTGGTGCGGTTATGGCGGCATGTCACGCGGCGGTCACAGGCCATGAGCTGCGGTGCCCGCCGCGGACTACATTGGCTCAAGGCTTATGCCCCGCAGTGCTCACTGTCAATCAAGGCTTTGTGTGTACTGTTATGTATATTTGATGTTTGTTAACATGGCCAGTATAAAACTACATGGACCGCGCGCCATTGCAAGCGGCGGGGCTTCCTGGAGCGGGACCAAAGGCGGGAAGGCGTCATTTCCTGCTGCTGCGGATTATCAAGGCTGCATGCACGCTGCTCCTCCAGGGAACCACGCTGTTACAGACTCTGTACTGGTACCAGGGGGTCATAGCAGGAGGGGAGCTCACCAGCGGTAGCGCCGCTGCACTTTTATCAGGTTGTACACCTAATTTCACACACTGTGCTGCTGTGTTTGTGTGCTGCTCTCCGTTTCTCAGTGTCACCCCAGGGGCTATCTATGGTCTGTGTGGAGGTGTTTCAGTGAGCTGCACTGTATTACTGTTGTGTAAATATGTTTGTGGACATGGTTATGTGTGCTAATTGTAACTCTACCCCTTCATTAGTGGAGTCAGTGCTCCTTATCTCCATAGGGACACAGTTCACAGGCACCTGATTGGTTAGATAATTTTAAAAGCATGATTCAGAATGTAAATTCAGACTTAGCTGCAGCTGAAAAGGGGAGACCGGTATGGGAAAACCCCCCATTAGTTGATCCGTCTGTATCCAGACTGTCTAAGAAATTGGTACTGCCGGCGCGAGGGGCTATATCCCTAAAAGAGCCAGCTGACCGTAAAATTGAGACCACTTTTAAAGCAATACATACGGCAACAGGCGTAGCACAGCGCCCCACAATTATTTGTGGGTGGATTTCCAGGGCGGTAGTCAAGCGGTTTGATACTGTTAATGATGGTTTAGAGACTCTGCCCGGGGATGAGGTCATTTCTCTACTGCAACATATACAGGATGTGGCAAATTCTATGAGCGAGGCTATAAAATAATTGTGTAAGAAAAAAGGCCGCACTACTGCTATGGCTGTTTCGGCACGCAGAGCTCTGTGGTTGCGTCAGTGATCAGATGACGCTGATTCCAAAAAGGGGGTAGAAAATCATCCCTTTACAGGTGATGCCTTGTCTGGCGACAAATTAAATAAATGGATCTCCCAGGCAACGGTGGCTGCGCCACCTGCTAGATGTTCTTACATAGGACCCCCCTTGCAGTCCTTTCGTATGGCAAGGTTCAGAGGCAGGGGCCGAGGGGTCTCCACTACTCCCAGAGGATCTCGTGGTAAGTCCCGTAAACCTGCAGCTGCTGCCTCTCTGGACCAGACCACCGGATCCCCTGCCGCTAAGCCTCCGCGTGACGGTTGGCCCCAGCAGCAAGGCGACTTTCAGATGGGTGCTCATCTTCAACACTTCGCCCATGTGTGGGCAAAGTCCTGCCGGGATCCGTGGGTGAGGGACCTCATTTCCCAGGGATACCTGCTGGAATTTCAAGCACTTCCTCCTCAAATATTTTTTAAATCGGGCTTGCCAGTTTTACCCACAGCAAAAGTTACCTTGTAAGAGGCTATTCAAAAACTTTGGCGGACAGGGGTGGTGGTTCCAGTACCTCCTCCATAACGCAACAGGGGTTTTTAATCCAGTCTTTTTGTTGTTCCAAAACCAGACGGTTCGGTGCGACCCATCTTAAACCTGAAGTCTCTAAACACGTATCTGCGGGTGTTCAAATTCAAGATGGAATCCCTGTGGGCAGTGGTGTCCGGTCTGGAAGAGGGGGAATTCCTGGTATCCCTAGATGTCAAGGATGCTTACCTACACATTCCCATGTGGCCTCCTCATCAGGCTTACCTCGGGTTCGCCATCTTGGAAGACCATTTCCAGTTTCAGGCTTTGCCCCTTGGCCTGTCCACAGCTCAGTGCATGATGAGAGCCAACATAGTCCCCTACTTTGGTGATCTCCTGATATAGGCTATGTCCAGGGAGCGTCTATTGCACAGCATCGGTCTGACGACTCGCCTGCTTATGGATCATGGGTGGATCCTAAATTTCCAGAAATCTCACCAGGAACTGACCCAACGTCTTCAGTTCCTGGGAATGATACTGGATACAGTGTCTCAAAAGGTGTTTCTTCTGATGGACAAGGCCCCGACTATCCAGGCTATGGTCAACTCAGTGCTCTGCCCTTGCAAGGTATCCATACATCTTTGCATATGCTTGCTGGGCAGGATGGTTGCTGCTTTCGAGGCAATCCAAAATGACAGATTTCATGCCCAGCCATTTCAGCTGAATCTGCTGGACAAATGGTCGGGGTATCACCTTCACATGCACCAGGAAGTGACCTTATCTCCAAAAGCCTGGATTTCTCTGTTATGTTGGCTACAAGTTCCTCACCTGGTAGAAGGCAGGAATTTCAATATCCACTCGTGGATTCTACTGACAACTAATGCCAACCTTCGGGGTTGGGGAGCTGTGACCCAAGGGACCCAGTTCCAGGGGAAATGGTCAGTTCAGGAATCGGCTCTGCCGATAAACATCGTGGAACTCAGGGCAATTTCCAATGCTCTTCTGCAAGCTCCCCATCTCCTGAAGGATCAGGCGATCCAGGTTCAATCAGACAACGCCACGGCAGTGGCGTACATAAACCGACAAGGGGGAACAAAAAGCAGAGTGGGGATGCAGGAAGTGTCAAGAATACTCGTCTGGACGGCAGCCAACGCAAGGGCCATATCAGCCATATTCATTCCAGGAGTGGACAACTGGGAAGCGGACTTCCTCAGTAGACATGACCTCCATCCGGGGGAATGGGGCCTACATCCCCAGGTGTTTCAACAGTTAATTCACTGGTGGGGCCGTCTGCATATAGATCTAATGGCTTCTTGTCTCAACAAGAAGCAAGACCGTTACTGTTCCAGAACGAGGGATCCGCAGACTGTAGCAGGGGATGTTCTGCCGACTCCATTGATGTACCAGTTTGTGTACCTGTTCCCTCCTCTACTGCTAATCCCAAGGGTTCTAAAAAGACTAAGAAGGGAAAGCGTTCAAGCAATTCTAATTGCCCCGGATTGGCCTCGACGGGCGTGGTACTCGGACCTCTTAGGGATGATCCCTGGCCTCTGCCGCTTTAAAAGGATCTTCAACAAGGTCCGTTCGTCTATCCAGACTTACAGTGGCTACGTTTGATGGCTTGGAAGTTGAGAGTGAGGTTCTAGCTAGAAAAGGTCTTCCGTCCCGGGTTATTTCCACCATGGTCCAAGCCAGGTAGATGGTTACGTCTAAACATTATCATTGTATCTGGAAAAAGTATGTTTCCTACTGTGAAAGTAGAAAGGGTTCTCCCTGCAAGCGGGAGTGGATATGGGCCTACGTTTAGGTCCCATCAAAGTCCAGATTTCGGCGCTCTCTATTTTCTTCCAGAAACAACTTGCCATGTTGCCAGAAGTACAAACTTTCCTTAAAGGAGTTCTTCATATGCAGCCGCCCTTCGTTCCTCCCACAGCTCCGTGGGATCTCAATGTGGTTCTGTCCTTTCTTCAATCGGACTGGTTTGAACACTTACATAGGGTGGAGTTGAAATTTCTCACCTGGAAGACAGTGATGTTATTAGCATTGGCATCTGCCAGACGTGTCTCTGAATTGGGGGCCTTATCCTGTAAGAGCCCTTATTTGATTTTTCATGAAGACAGGGCGGAACTCAGGACCCAACCTTAGTTTTTTCCAAAAGTGGTTTCAGCTTTAAATGTGAATCATCCCATTGTGGTTCCAGTGCTGTCTGACGCCTCCGTTGGTCCAGAGTCCTTGGATGTGGTGAGGGCTTTGAAGATTTATGTCAAACGGACTGCTCATCATCGGAAATCTGATTCGCCGTTTGTCCTTTATGATGCCACCAAGATTGGTCGTCCGGCTACAAAGCAATCAGTTGCTCGTTGGCTTAGGTTGATCATTCAACAAACGTATACTTCGGTGGCTCTGCCTTTGCCGACGTCTATTCAGGCCCACTCGACTAGGTCTATGGGCTCTTCCTGAGCAGCTGCCCGGGGGTGTCTTGACCATACAGTTGTGCCGAGCTGCTACTTGGTCTGGTTCGAATACTTTTATTAAGTTCTGTCGGTTCGACACCTTGGCCAAGTTGACCTTCAGTTTCGTCAGGCGGTGTTACAGGGGTCTCTGCATTCTCCCGCCCGTTTGGGAGCTTTGGTACTCCCTGACCGTTTTCAGGGAGTGTTTGCAAAAATGCAGGCGTGTCTGAAAAAACTCAGGAGTGGCTGGGCGTTCACTGGGCGGGTGTATGATGTCAAATCCGGACACCAATAGGCTGACGTGATCGCAAGCGCTGAGTAGGTTCAGAGCTGCTCTGAAACTGCACAAACTGTTTTTGCAGAGCTCGGCTGCACATGCGTTTGCACTTCTGTTAAGCTAAAATACACTCCCCAGTGGGCGGCGGCATAGCGTTTGCTCGCTAGCTAGTTTTAGCAACCGTGCAATCAACTCTGAATGACCCCGCAATGTCTTGTTCCATCCTTCATTTTAACTGCACCACTTAGTACACAATGGGGAGTCATTCCGAGTTTATCGCTCGCTGCTCGTCTTACGGGTACAAAGAGGATCGGTGCTGGGCGATGGATTTAGCGAAGATTCCATTCGCACAGCTGAACGCAAGTTGTCTCTCTCTCTCTCTCTCTCTCTCTCTCTCTCTCTCTCTCTCTCTCTCTCTCTCTCTCTCTCTCTCTCTCTGTATTTCTCATTCTTTGGGGAAAATTCAGTTAGCCACAAGTCGGCTCACAGTGCGAGTAAGTGCAGTTATATGCCATACTTATGGTACCTCCAGACTCTCTGATTTTTGTGTGCAGACGCATAGGGCTGTGTAGAATCATCTGCGTCAAGATCATGCTATCTTGGTCAAGATCATGCTATGAGGAGACAATTGAATTGACCCCTTTGTTTTTATTTATGTATATGCATTTGTGTTTAAAATCCATAGAACAATGTTTTCATTCTGGCAACTGCTTAAAAAAATTAATTAATGTTTTGTGCCGTTTCAGTTTATCAGAGCATTCACAGACTTTCTGGCTTTCATGGTTCTTTTCAACTACATTATCCCTGTCTCTATGTACGTCACAGTGGAAATGCAGAAATTCTTGGGTTCTTATTTCCTCACATGGGATGAGGAGATGTTTGATGAGACAACAGGAGAAGGCCCTCTTGTGAACACATCAGATTTGAATGAAGAACTTGGACAGGTGAAATGATTGGTTTTAATGTTAGTAAATAGTTACAGAATTGCATATTTATATTTACGCACAACCCAGTATGTATACGTATAAATGTTGATTTGCCCCACGTTCCCCTCCTTACAAGTGCTATTGTAAATGTTTTATTGGAATATTAGGTACACTTAAGTACTAATCTCTAGTGTTGAGAATATAGAGCGCAAAATAAAAAGCATCTTTTGAGTGGTGATGATCCTGGTGGCACAGGGATGTTCCAGAAAAACTAAATTCTGGTCTGTGTATCAGAGTGTGGTGCCTCCTAGCCACTCCAGTATGGGAAGAAAGGCCTGATGTTATTGGGGGCTCCATCTTCACTCTGGGGCTATAGGTTGCAGTGAGTAGTAGAATAAGTTAGGAGGTTATTAGTAGACTAATATGTTTGACTGTCATTTGTTATTAGCTATTCTGGCCATGCTATAGTCTCATTCCCTCGGTGTCTTTCCAGCCTCATCCCTCAATTTCTCTACAACCTCAAGCACTCAGTCATATCTCAAGCCTCATACGACACCATGTCTCTACAGCGTCATGTCCCCCCCTTTTTGTCCCTCCAACTGTATGTTTTCCCCTGTGTCTATGTATGTCTGACCCTCTGTACCCTCTCGCCACACACACACACACACACACACACACACACACACACACACACACACATCTCCCTCTCTCGATCTCCGTAGGGGTATAGGGTGGTGTGTGGCTTGTACAGGGGGTTTGTAAGTGGGGCCTTGAGTGGGGGGATGCAAGGGCATAGAGCAGCTGCTATGGAGCCTAGAGCTGATAGGGGCCCACCTTCCATGTCAAAGTTAAAAAGTGTTGGCTGGTACATAGAGGCCCCTAAAAGCTTTTGCCTCGGAGCCTACAATATATCTAGTTATGCACCTAAACCTACTCATTGTAATGTGGTATAATATGAACTGGATGGCATTATAATATTACATAATTTGAACTGGGGCATTGTAATGTGGAACAATATGAACTGGGGACACTGTATGTCATAATATGACTTGGGGGTACTGTGTTGCATAATGTGTACTAGCAGCTCTACATTGTGACATAATGTGACCTAGGGCTATGGTTCAAAAAATACGCTGGGGCTCTACAGAACATTAAGGCACTACTACTGTATGGTACAGAAAATGAACTAGGGCATTATTATGGGCCATTAAATGAACAACTGCTGCAGAGAGGTGTCTCTCCAGAAGCATTGGGACAGGATCCCCTTCAAAATGTTTCTATGGGGCCCACAAAGTTCTGGCTGCACCCCTGGGCTGAGGAACTGTAATTTGTAGGGGCTTGGGCTCTGTGAGTGGTGTTGGAGCATTGGGTGCTGGTTTGGGGCTGTGGTGGGAGTGGGAGGGTGGTGTTGGATCCATGTGTTTACGTGACACAGTGCAGGCAATGGTGTCTGAGAGGGGGGAGGTACCGCACTGTATGTCTTTCTAACAGCCACTGAAATCTCTTGTGGGGGGGGGGGTCCTCCAACTTTTGAGACAGAATTTAGGCTGCTTATATTCTAGATATTAGTCATAATAAGGGTATTGTGTGGTATTACAAAATTATCAGAGTAGCAATGGTGGCGTAAGATTAAGGCCCTGAGTCATTGCCACACACAATAGCAATGTTCATGGGTACAGAAAGTTTCTGCAATTGCATGTGCCCAAAAATCCCCCCCCCCGAAAAAAAAAAAATCTTGTACGTCACATGCATTACACAGAGTGTTCTTGTTGGCAGAGTGTACCGGGCTATTTGATGCAGTGACGTCAGTCCACACACTTTGTGACTTAAACAGTAATGCAGGTTTATTTAGTGTACACAGGTGACTCAGATGTAACAGTGATAGCAGTAATCAGGAGCACATATATCACACAAGGTAACAGCATTAGGTAGCAGAACTTATCAGGAGATGTCTGTGGTGGTGAGGGATGGAGGACTGCACAGTCGTGCAGTCTGACTCCCACTGTAGAGATGATGATCCATGCACTGGAACACTGTGAGTCTCTGTAGCTGAGATCTACTCCCAGTCTCAGCTCTGCACACTTGTACACCAGGACTCTGTCTCTCAGTCTCTGTGTGTGTCACACTCTCCTCACTCTCTCAGAGATGGAGGAACAGGAAGCTACATCATATAACTCTGCCTCCGAGTGACTCCTGGCACTAGAGGTTTAACACTAGGGGATGCTCCCATAGACTGGTACACAGAAGGAGACGGGTACAGAGTGCACCATGGGGTCATTCCGAGTTGATCGCTCGCTAGCTGTTTTTAGCAGCCGTAAAAACGCATTGCGCCGCCCACTGGGGAGTGTATTTATGCTTTGCAGAAGTGCGAACGCTTGTGCAGCAGAGCGCCTGCAAAAATTTTTTGTGCAAAACAAGACCAGCCCTGTAGTTACTCTTCGTGTGCGTTAATTCTAATGACTGAGGGATGGCTTTTGACGTCACTCACCCGCCCAGCGAACGCCCGGCCACGCCTGCGTTTTTTCTGCCACGCCTGCGCTTTTCAAACACTCCCTGAAAACGGTCCATTGCCACCAGAAACGCCCACTTCATGTCAATCTTCCTGCGTTTGGCCGTGCGACCGGAATGTTCGTTAGACTCTGTGCAAACTCACGATGCTTATTGTACCTGTACGACGCGCCTGCACATTGTGGTGCATGCGCAGAAATGCCAATTTTTCGCCTAATTGCTGCGCTGCGAAAAACAGCAGCTAGCGATCAACTCGGAATGACCCCCCCAGACGCACATATGGGCGTGTAATAGCAGTGCTGCGCGCATGTCGCCGGAGTATTTACGTACCCATATGCCCAAAACATGTACTCTGGAGGCCATACTAACCAAGAAAATCTGCACCTACAATAGAGCTGGTTCAAATTTCAATGGTGCAATCGGTGGTATCTAATGACGCATCAGTGGTGTTACAGCATCTACTGACGCTCACAGCGGTCGTCTCAGTCCTCACACAGTGATACACCGGGATGTACACCAGGGGAGTGCTTTGTAGTGACATTTGCATAAAGTCTCAGACAGGTGACCACCACGCCCACATTTGTGTCCACCTCTGAAGCAGGCCCTAAGTGCGGGATGTAACTGTAGGAAGTAATCTCAAAAAAATTGGTAGTACAGACAAAATTCTAGTCTATCGCAGCTATGCTTACCAGTCTACCATGGCTTTCCTAATGTCAGTGTTTTATCTATTACAGGTTGAGTCTCCCTTATCCAAAATGCTTGGGACCAGAGGTATTTTGGATATCGGATTTTTCCGTATTTTGGAATAATTGCATACCATAATGAGAGATCATGGCGATGGGACCTAAATCTAAGCACAGAATGTATTTATGTATCATATACACCTTATACACACAGCCTGAAAGTAATTTTAGCCAATATTTTTTATAACTTTGTGCATTAAACAAAGTGTGTGTACATTCACACAATTCATTTATGTTTCATATACACCTTATACACACAGCCTGAGGGTCATTTAATACAATATTTTTAATAACTTTGTGTATTAAACAAAGTTTGTGTACATTGAGTCATCAAAAAACAAAGGTTTCCCTATCTCACACTCACTCAAAAAAGTCCGTATTTCGGAATATTCCGTATTTCGGAATATTTGGATATGGGATACTCAACCTGTATCTATGATTATTAGTTGTATATGTTTTAGCTTCCAAACTAAGCTACCTCCTTTACATATGAACACCACTATACTCTTACCTCTTCCTACCTGCTAATCCTACATTCCTACATTATCCTTTATAACACCTTCCTTCTAATATTCTGACTCCCCCACCCTCCATTTTCTCTACCACGCCCACATTTTACCTCTACACTCAATCTGTCACTTATCTCACAAACCTTCCCCATTTTCTGCTGCAGAAGTATTTTTAACTCTAACACTACTCACTACATATTTTTCGCAAATTTAGATGGAACATTCTATAACTTTGTTTTATCAAAAAACAAGGTGTTTCAGGGAAGCTTCCTTCCATGATATCTATCCTTTCTTTTATAGAAATCTATTAAAGGTCTAAGCCATGTGAACCTAAATCTGATACGCAGCAACAAAACATTGATTACAGCTACATAGGTCCTGATTTGGATTTAAGTCCAGCTATGTGACTGTCAAAATTCACTAGGTCTTACTGCATAAACCGCAATTCAACATGGAATTTTGAGTTTAGTGTAATTTGTATTTACAGTGTGACTGCCTACATTCAGGATACTTGCAGAAGAAGTTACACATACTGTATAGTTGTATCATACCCCAGGAGATGTAGTATATTTACAGTTGGCTGCGTTGGACGCAGCAGTGGACCACAGAAGTCTGTAATGGGTGTACTGCCCCATGTTTTAATCTCCGTTTGTTGGATAGAAAATATTGAACTTTGTTACACACATAGTGGAGTATAGCCAGCACCTCCTGCTACTTACACTAACAGGAGTATAGCCAGCACTTCCTCCTAAGCACACCAACCCCACTGAATGTTACCCGCAGACTTGTCCAACTCTTGCTGCATTAACAGTATACAGTGATCCACAAAGACCTCCAATACACAAGGCACCTTGGAAAGCAGAGCGCAGAGCTAATGATTCCTTGTTTCTTGTTCACCAGACAGTGGGGGTAATCTGTGATGCGGCTGCCGCGATCACAAGCCAAGCCCCCGTTATCAGTGAGGGTGCATGTCCAGCACTCTGTGAGCTGCTGGCATGCCCCCAGACCCGCTGTTTCCAATGAATAGATGCTATGCGCATGCTCACAGCGCCTATTCTGCGCTGCTCTCCTAACCAGAGCAGCAGTGACACTACCCTCCCAACTGCCCCCCCCCCCTCCCTCCCCCAGCGGGACACTGCAGCACGCAGGTGGGACAGTCCCAAAAAAAACAGGAGTGTCCAGCGAAAATCAGGACTGTTGGGAGGTAGTCCTACAGTCCAATCAGGGACTTGGGTAACTTTTATATACATACAGTATATGAGAATGTTAGAAAATGCCTTTTCATATAGTATCCGCTGGTAGGTTTGCTGTAATTACTGTACTTCAATGTGAGAAGTTTGTTAACAATTTTAGAAATATTTTCCAATGTATCTATAGCCGCGTGAATTAAACCATCTGGTATTTATGTACCATATTGTGCAGGATTTGTAAATATACAGGAACGTTAGTGTGACAGAGAGGTGATGAGTGTGTGGATATAATTAGCACCTTCTGTTTAGAATGTTTCTGGTAAACTCAGTGTTGTTAATTACTTTTTCTGTTTATAATAGTAGGTTTTTCCATTTTCAAATAATGGGTTCAGACAGTAATTGCATACATTCCTGATCCTTTTTAAGTAAGCAATAAAATAATATAATAATTACTATGATCTTATACACTAGGGATGCTCTTTTAGAAAATAAAAAAGCAATGTGCAGTAAGGGCTCATATACAGTACATGGATGTTAATATTCAGGTGCTGATTCTGACGGACTGAATGTAATAGGGCGTGAGAATCGGGAAGTGAGAGTTTTCCTGTTTTTTTTTTTTTAAAGTGCCAATCATTTACATGCAAAATCAACCTGGTTTTTCAATGAAAATGATTGCCACTTTAAGATAAAAAACAGGAAAACTCTCACAAAATCAATCACCTTGTGATTCTCATACCCTATCAGATTCCCCCCTTGGAAGCAAATTAAGTATCTTTTTACCTGGAACAAACCATGTTGCAATGCAAGGGGTGCAACCTAACCCTGGGGCACATCGGATGGTGTAATGGTTAGCATTACTGCCTAGATTCCACCATGGCCATAACCCTGTGGAGTGGGTATATTCTCCCCGTGCTTGCGTGACTTTCCTCCAGGTACTCCAGTTTCCTCCCACATTCCAAAAATATACTGGTAGGTTAATTGGCTCCCAACAAAATTAAACAATGGATTACATTACGTTAAACAGAAATAAAATTTGGCTGTGCGGTCAACAAAATAAGCAGGACAGAGACAATAGCTGGACACTGCTTTCTCCTTTTTAATCTTTATTAACACTTTCATTTCATCAATGCACATTTGTTTGTTTTTGTGAGGTCAGATTTTAACTTCTAATTTTCACTGCCATACTTGACATCATTGTGATTAATTATCACAATATTTTATCCATACAAGGATATTAAAAGCCAAGTTTTAACCATTTATTTTGTAATGCGCCCAGGATACAGTACTTTTCTTTTTCTTCCTGTCGCAACAAAATTAACCCTAGTGTGTAAGTGTGTGCTTGTACATGTTGTTGGTAATAATGTTGTAAGCTCCACTGGGGCAGTGACTGAAGTAAATGGCCAAATATTCTCTGTAAAGCACTGCGGAATATGTGTGCACTATATAATTAACTGGTAATAAAATAATAATAAATAAACCCTCCCCGGTGTTGCCTAAACCTAGCCCTCGCTCCACACAGCTTACACCTACCCCACCAACTTCCCCCGCCCCCCACTCACCCACACACACACCTCCCCCGGAGGTGCTTAAACCTAACCCTCCCTCCCATCTGCCGAACCCTAACCCTCTCCCGCTACAGCCTACCCCTAACCCTCCATTGAGGTGCCTTAACCTACCCCCGGCAACCTAACCCTCACGGGTGGTGCTTATACCTAACCCTCCCACACTGCAGTTTAACCTTAACCCCCCCCCCCTCCCGAGCCTAAACCTAATCCCCCCCCCCCCCCCCAACCCCTGCAGCCTACCTCTCTGGCGGCCCCGCAGTCACTCGTTCGGGAGCTCGGCTGTCGGGATGCTGGTGCCAGGATTCTGATTTCATTCGGGTTGCCGGCACCAGCATTCCGAGCAATGTCGGGATTCCAGCGTCAGTATTTCTACTGCTGGGATCCCGACCATCAGGATCCTGACATGTTCCCTTAAGCAGTGGTGCCAAGTGAGGGGGTGAGGGTACGAATTACCTGGGCCCATGTCTGATTGAGGGGCCCAGGTCTCCCCCCCTTCCCCTTCCCGCCTCCTGTGATTAGGCCACACACCCTGAGAAGTACCCAGGCCCAGCCAGGCTCTCTACTGCCCTGCCCTTAAGTACATAGCTCTTTATGCTGCACAGAGGCATTGAGAACGTGCTGCAAACACTGTTAAAAAAATTATTGAAAAGTACAAGGTATTTGTCTAAAGTTTTGTCTGTTAATGTGTATTGTGTACATGCCCAAACTCTACCAACAATTCCACTGTAACTCTGTGGGATTTGGTGTGTTGTTGTTGTTGTTGTTTTCTGCTGTAGTTTTACAAATGGAACTTGTTATTAAAGATTTACTCAATTAAATTTAATTATCAGAGTCCAACATATAATAAGCAATGAAATGTATAATTTTACCTACTGTACCCCATTCTGGTTCTCTATAGGTTGAGTACATATTTACAGACAAGACTGGGACGCTGACAGAGAATAACATGGAGTTTATTGAGTGCTGCATTGAAGGTCATGTGTACATACCACATGTTATCTGCAATGGGCAGATCCTACATGACTGTATGGGCATTGACATGATTGATTCATCACCAGGAGCTGGAGGAAAAGTATTACTGTTATTATTACTCAGTACTTACACTATGGGGTATATTTAATTGATGGTGAAAATGGATAACAGAAAAGTACCTTGGCGCCAACAAAGAATCAGCTACACACAGGCTGGTCTAAAAGGTATCCTCAATACCAAGGATAAAATGGGTAAGGTGAAGTAAGACCAGATGTCGTCCGCTTATAAGATTAATGAAAAAAGGGGTACTTTCCTCACAAGTCTTCTGCTAAATACTTCATATAAATAGGATCCATATGTGGGGAAAAAAACAGAATTCCAAATATAGTGTAGTATATTCTAAATTTGAAAAATGAGTATATATGGATGATGTCAATGAAAATAGATGGGGGATTACCAGAACTAAGTGCAATACAAGCCACGATATATGCCTTTCAAAAGTATTCCACAGCTAGGATGGTCGTGTGTCAATCCCCTCACAGGTCCTCTGTCGTCAACCTTTACCACAAACGCTCCCCAGAAACAAAATTCATATAGGGAAAACAGAATTCCAGATATAGTGTAGTAGGTTCAGAGAAAAGTAATTTTAATATATACAAATAAAAATTGCCAATACATAAAAGGTAATAGATGGAGAATTACCACAAATAATAATAAAATCAGCGTTGAATAATGAGTCTCACTGGAAAGAATACAGCTCAAATATCCCCTTATATAAAAAGGTAAAGTTGGAGGTTTACCGGATTTTCAAGAAATATGTGCCTTTGATGTTACGAGGAAGCTGGCTCCGGAACCCGTCTCCCAAAGTGACACACAGTTCCGTCCGTCCGGTGAAGCTCTTTGCCACACAAGTTTCTCCTGTCATGCAGTGCCGACCGGTTTCGGGATCTCTCCCTTCATCAAGGCATGACAGGAGAAACTTGTGTGGCAAAGAGCTTCACCGGACTGACGGAACTGTGTGTCACTTTGGGAGACGGGTTCCGGAGCCAGCTTCCTCGTAACATCAAAGGCACATATTTCTTGAAAATCCGGTAAACCTCCAACTTTACCTTTTTATATAAGGGGATATTTGAGCTGTATTCTTTCCAGTGAGACTCATTATTCAACGCTGATTTTATTATTATTTGTGGTAATTCTCCATCTATTACCTTTTATGTATTGGCAATTTTTATTTGTATATATTAAAATTACTTTTCTCTGAACCTACTACACTATATCTGGAATTCTGTTTTCCCTATATGAATTTTGTTTCTGGGGAGCGTTTGTGGTAAAGGTTGACGACAGAGGACCTGTGAGGGGATTGACACACGACCATCCTAGCTGCGGAATACTTTTGAAAGGCATATATCGTGGCTTGTATTGCACTTAGTTCTGGTAATCCCCCATCTATTTTCATTGACATCATCCGTATATACTCATTTTTCAAATTTAGAATACACTACACTATATTTGGAATTCTGGTTTTTTTTTCCCACATATGGATCCTATTTATATGAAGTATTTAGCAGAAGACTTGTGAGGAAAGTACCCCTTTTTTCATTAACCTTATAAGCGCATGACATCTGGTCTTACTTCACCTTATCTATATTTAATTGATGTTGGATCCTTTCTGACGGAAAGGATCCGACATTTGAGTTTTCAATTCTACGGATTTGGCCATTCTCGACAATATCAATCCAACTTTTTTTAAAGTCGGATTGACATTGTCAGAATCGGGGCCAAAACCTGTCTGATATGGCCGTGATTCTGACAAAACACGTGGATTCGCTGTTGTTCCGCCGATCCACGTGTTTTCCGACAAGTCAGAATTGCCGACATGTTGGAAAAACGGCATGAGGATCGAATATGTCGGAACAGTTTCCGACCTAAAAAAGTTGGAAACTGACGTCTTTCCGACAAGGCGGCAGTTCCGACTACAATTGAATACACCCCTATATCTGAAATTTTTGTATATAAATAGACATGCATGAACCTAAATGTACAGTAGACACCATGCCATTATGTTATACAGTTCATTGGAGAAGGGAAACCTTTTTTGTAGGATAGAAGCTGCTTTGGTTTCATTGTTATTATTTTAATGTATGGAGTGATCTATCGAATTCTGGCGATTAGAATTCAGCAGCTGTATTGTTAGCCATAATTTATCTTGATATTTGAACTTTTGCCTGCCTTTACACGGTTCCGGTATGAATGGTCGACCATGTTTTGGTCGACAGTCATTAGGTCGACCACTATTGGTCGACATTGACATGGTCGACATGGACACATGGTCGACACATGAAAATGGTCGACACATGAAAGGTCGACATATGAAAAGGTCGACATGAGTTTTTTTAACTTTTTTTGGTGTCGTTTTTTGCGTAAAGTGACTGGGAACCCCAATTAGTGCACCGCGTCCCCTCGCATGGCTCGCTTCGCTCGCCATGCTTCGGGCATGGTGCCTTCGCTCCGCTACCGCTTCGCTCGGCACACTTTACCGTTCCAATCGTAGTCCATGTGGATCGTAAAGTATGGAAAAGTTCCCCAAAAGAAAAATAAGTTAAAAAAACTCATGTCGACCTTTTCATGTGTCGACCTTTCATGTGTCGACCATTTTCATGTGTCGACCATGTGTCCATGTCGACCATGTCAATGTCGACCAATAGTGGTCGACCTAATGACTGTCGACCATAACATGGTCGACCATGTGAACGGATACCCCTTTACACAGGGCACTTATATATCATAGAGAATGTACTATCATTTGTAATATGTTCCTGGCTGCAAACACTTTCGGGAAAGAAACATTTTAAAAGGTGCAATACATACACTAATCATGACAAAGGTAGAATGTGTAACCATATAAAATGAAACTTTGCACACAAGCCATCTAATTAAGTAGACTAGTGAAGGAATAGCCTGGACATTATAGTCTAATAAATTCTGCTGTACTTTTACCAGTAATGTATAATTAGTTCGGTTTTGAAGGATTTTGGTCTTGTTGAACCAATTTAGTTTGCTTGTTTTGAATCTCCCTATATGGGTTTTTCTTGCTTATGTTTAGCACATCGTTGTTAGTAGATGCTGAAAACTTAATGTTGATAAACTTTTTACTTTCAGGAAAGGGAAGACCTGTTCTTCCGTGCTCTCTGCCTATGCCATACTGTGCAGGTGAAAGATGAAGACCACGTAGATGGTGAAAGAAAATCTAGCCAGTCAGGCAAATCCAGTGTGTACATTTCCTCCTCACCAGATGAAGTAGCTCTGGTTGAAGGTATACAAAGGTAAGTATTTGTGGCAGAATACTAATCTTATCTGAATTGCATGTTTCACACAGTAATATGATTTTGTAAAGCTATTTAGAAATGTTCCAGTGCTGTTTTCCCAGTCAGGGCTAGTGTTAAATAAATATCTTGCCTTAGAGCAGGGGTTGGGAACCTTTTTTCTACCAAGGGCCATTTGGATATTTATAAAATCCTTCGGGGGCCTAACAAAAATTCTCAACTTAAAAAATTACCCTGTTCCCCAGTAGGTTTGCCCCTAGGGCTTCAAAAAAATGGGTGTGACCGATTAAAATGGGACGTGATACACATATGCCCCCAATAGTGCAGTGCCAGATCCACAATTGCCCCCACAGTGCCAGGTATACAAATGCCCCCACAGTGTCAGGTATACAAATGCCCCCACAGTGTCAGGTATACAAATGCCCCCACAGTGTCAGGTATACAAATGCCCCCACAGTGTCAGGTATACAAATGCCCCCACAGTGCCAGATACACTAATGCCCCCACAGTGCCAGGTATACAAATGCCCCCACAGTGCCAAATTCACAAATGCCCCCACAGTGCCAGATCCACAAATGCCCCTACAGTGCCCCCCCCCCACCACACTGTACTGCTTGCCGCTGCTGCTCCATCCGGCGGGGCGTTTCGGGTGTCAGGGGTCAGGACAGGGAGGAGAGCGCGGCTGTGTCGGGCGGCGGTGGCGTGTAGGACCTCAAACCAGCTGCCGGTTCGTGAGCCAATCAGAGCTCGCGGACCGGCAGTGGCGGCTCCTGATTGGCTGCCGGTCCACGAGCTCTGATTGGCTCACGAACCGGCGGCTGGTTTGAGATCTTAACTGCCGCCGGACATGTAGCAGCGCTCTCCTCCCTGCCCTGACAGCTGAGACACGCTGCCGCCGGAATGACCGGCGGCGTGTCTCACTGACGCAAGCGGGTGGGCCAGAACAAACGGCTTTGCGGGCCTTATACGGCCCGCGGGCTGGAGGTTCCCCACCCCTGCCTTAGAGGATTGATGACAACGGTCTGCCCCTCGTACTGGGAAAATATTGCCTTGTACATATTTCTGATCACACCAGATGAGTGACCTCCCTGCAATTTTAAAGAAACGTACAGATCCTTAAGGTGCCCATTTATTGTCACATCTGGCAATAGGGCTTTTTAACCAGTCAACCAGGTATGCTTAAAAGTTAAGCACGCATATTTTGGCCATATACCTAGCAGTTCACTGACTGAGTTGCCCAAATCTGACATGACCGCCAGCAACTTCCTTATTTCACTTGTCAGGAGACATCATATGAGTATCACTAGCCACTATTTGTTTTTGGGTTTTTTCTACATTGGCTGTATTTATTTTATTTTTTTTGAAATATTGATTGTGAATGGAATTATTATTGTAGTTGAGCTAGGATGCGTGATGGGATGCTAATAGCAGTTAGAGATGGCTGTGCTGTATACCAGCTCTGTTTCCTTCCCCTCACAGATAGATGTGTCCTCGTACACCTAGCCTCAATACGTCTTGCGTCGCGAGACGCCTGGTGTAGAGGAGCAAGTCTTGCACCAAGCCTCTCTTTTGCGTAAATGTGTATCTTAGTCACAATTTGATGTGACTAAACCACTTCACGAGACTGCACTGATTAATTTGGTATCCAACACTTTTATATCTGTGTGCAACTGAATCTAAATCTGTAATCCTCTTCTTACAAATTGAAAACAATTAAAGATTGGCAATGGTGTTGGTGGAATGCAGACTAGTAATGAGAAGGGTCACTACACCAAGGACAGGGATGCAGTTCAACTGTGTGACGGAGAAAGTATAGCTGTTGTAGTCATTGCCACAGAGCCGGCCCTAACCAATATGATGCCCTAGGCAAGATTTTGGCTGATGCCGCCTAGCACCGCCGCTAGTTCCACCTCTGACCCTGCACCCCTTTCCCAGCACCATCACCCCTCACCTATAGCAGTCCTCATTTTGGTGCTCCTACCTCCTATATTTTATATAGAAACAGTGCGCACATTCGGTGCACAGCCCAAAAATGGGGTGTGTTCTTGCTGGGAAGGGGCATGGCCACACAATAATATCCCCAATTCAAATTACGCCACACAGTAGTGCAACTTTACTCACATTATATCATGTGTTAGTGTCCCTTATCCACATTACATCACACTGAATTGCTCCTTATTCACATTATACCATACCATATTGCTCTTTATTCACATTATGCACACAGTAGTGCCCTTTCTATGCGTTACGCTACACAGTAGAGCATCTTATACAAATAATGCCACACATTAGTAATGCATTTATACACATAATACCATACAGTAATGCTCCTTACACATTATTAATGTCCTTATAAACATAATGCACCTTACACATTATGCCAACCTTTATAATGCCATTATACACATAATGGGCCTAATTCAGACCTAATCGTAGATGTGCAAAAGCGCACAGCAGTGATCAGGTCTGAATTAACCCCAATGTCCCTTACACATATGGCGCACATTATTAGTGAACTTATACACATAATAACACACATAATGCCCCTTAAACATATGCCAAACACTATTGCACAACCAAACTCAGAAACTATGTAACCCACTCGCACACAGCACTCACACTGCTGCTAACACTGTGACCTCTGCCTCTGTTTTGATACAGATGTGTCCTCATACATCTTGCCTCAATACGCCAAGCAGCAGGAGATGCCTGGCATGAGTCAGTTGGCAGCTCTGCTAACGTTGGGCAGCTTTTTTGATGAAAATGCGTCTTATTTGCATTATTATGTGAGTAGGACACACAAGCAGCTTCTGCTGATTAAAATGATATGCTGCATGCTTATATTCTGTGTGCGACTGTGGCTGTATCTGTATACGAAATGTTACGTTACAGTGATTTCCAGGAATACACTGTAACATAGCATTTCGTATGCAGATATAGCCGCAGTCACACACAGAATATAGGCATGCTGCATATCATTTTTATCAGCAGAAGCTGCTTGTGCCCCTAGGCATCTCAAATGCCCTAGGCATTTGCCTATGCCTAGGGCCGGCCCTGCATTGCCATCTTGAAGGTAGCAACCGCCTCAACAAAATGTGAAACATGTGTCCTGGCTCTGTACCCAGTAGCGATCAAAATGCCAAAGTAAAAGGGAGGCAGTCAATTTACTGGCTGTCAGGATACCGATGCCGGAATCCCAACACCTGGTGAAATCCCGACCGTCTAAATCCCGACCACCAGCTGGAATCCCCACTTGGGTGGTGGACCATTCCACCAGGGATATCATACTGATCCCCAGTAAAATACCAGGCACACGGCTTCTACGAGCTGGCAGATGGCTATAAGAGTGCCATTAGTATGAAAGTGAGCTCTTTATCTTGAATCACATAACGAAGGAGGTACAGAGAAGATGATGGACAATCCTGTTGCTGGGAGATGACTGTCTAAAGATATGTACAATGATTGGTTTCATGTCTACAACTTCCACAATCTAAAAAGCCAGTTGCCAATTGCTGTTGTAATATTGCTGGTTGATAATACTTCTTTCTGCAGCAGGGTACATTGGTTTCCACTGGGAAACATTGGGGTGTAGAGTGGATATTGATCCAGAGGCACCAACAGGTAAAGCTTTAGCTGTCCCAGGATGCATAGGGACCTCCTCCATAACCCCGACTCCAGGCACTGAGAGCTCAGTTTTGAGTTGATGCCTGCAGCAGCAGGTCACTGAACAGTGTGGCTGCGCTGAGCAGCCCGGAAAGCTTAAATATAGTTATACACAGTGTTTATCTCTATATCGATATCAGTATATTTCTACTGTGTTAAAGTCACATTATACCCTGTTTTATTCCACAGGTTTGTGCTTTTGTCTGGCTTCATAATCGTACTGTGTCAGCCCATTTGTTGCATATATAATGTCTAACAGAAAGGGCAGTAAATATGTGGAAGCTCCCGCATCATGCAGAGCATGCTCCAAGGATTTTTCTGAGGGGGAATTGTTGTATGATGGTCTTTGTACTGCTTGTCATGCACCTCCCAGTCAGTCTGCAGCCATTGCACTTAGTCAGGAGCCACCATGGGCAGCTTTCACTACCTTGCTGGGTACTCTGGTGGAGCGCCTTGTGCCCCCTATGGGGCTGCCTGTGCCACTACTTCCTCATATTGGGCCTAATTCAGAGTTGATCACAGCAGCAAATTTATTAGCAGTTGGGCAAAACCATGTACACCGCAGGGGGTCAGCTATAACCTGTGTAGAGAGAGTTAGATATGGGTGGGGTGTGTTAAAACTGAAATCTAAATTGCAGTGTAAAAATAAAGCAGCCAGTATTTACCCTGCACAGAAACAAAATAACCCACCCAAATCTAACTCTCTGCAAATATCTGCCACACGAAAAGTCAGACATATCCTAGACAATCTTGTGTTCCCAAAACCACCAAGCCCGTCAGCCTGCTGCAAAATATGACAAGCCTGCTGCATGACAGGGCGGGCTTCCCCCTGGGGGACCCCAGCATGGGAGGCCGACTTCTACAGTTCACCGAGGTCTGGTTAAAGACCACTTCAGACGCATGGGTACTGGAAGTTGTCTCACTGGTACGCTGTCTCCTTCAAGAGATGTTCCCCTCACTAGTTCTGCACAATGGCTTTCCCTTTGGATCCGTTGAAAGCGCAGGCTCTACAAACTGTTGTAGGTTCCCTACTGAGTACAGGAGTGGTTGAGCCGGTGCCTCAGTCCCAGAGGAGCAGAGGTTACTACTCGACCCTGTTTCTGGTCCCGAAACCCAATAGGGTTTGTCCAGCCTACACTCAACCTCAAATCTCTGTACAAGTTTGTGAGTGTCCAAGTTTTGTATGGAAACAATGGCTCAGTTGTGCTGGCTGTGGAACCCGGAGACTATATGATATCCAGCAAAATACAGGATGCCTATCTGCATATTCCTATTGCCATATTGCATCAGCAGTTCCTGCGGTTTGCTATTGGCGACCTTCACTACCAGTACCAGGCTCTGCCATTTGGACTGGCTATGGCTCCTCTGATCTTCACCAAGGTCATGGCCATAATGACGGCCCACCTCTACTCGGTCTGTTGGACCCTCTTGGGCGGCACACTGTGGCGTGTCCGCAGAACAATTGTGCAAAGTGGCTACGTGGTCCTCAGTGATCATGTTTCTTAGGTTCTATGACTTTGATACCTTCGTCTCCCAGGATGCTTCCTTTAAGCGCCGGATTCTCATATCCGCTCAGGGGCGTCCCCTCCCATGAGGAACTGCTTTAGGACATCACGATGTTTCCCTGTGGAAAGCAATGTACCCTGCTGCAGAAAAGAAGAGTTATGGTAGACTTATCATTGTTATCTCTCTTTCTGCGACGTACATTGGATTCCACAGGGCGCCCACCCTGACGCAGCTAGCTTCTTTAGGTTTGTATGGCATTAGCCACTAGTACCTTCTCCAGTCGTGAGAATGTGTTCTTTTGTGACTAACATCTGCCTTCTCTCTTGCCTGCTCCTGCATTGGACTGGTTATCAAAACTGAGCTCTCAGTGCCTGGAGGCGGGGTTATGGAGGAGGTCCCAATGCATCCTGCGACAGCTAAAGCTTTACCTGTTGGTACCTCTGGATCAAGATCCACTCTACACCCTGATGTTTCCCTGTGGAACCCAATGTTCTTCGCAGAAAGAGAATTAACAATAGTAAGTCTACCATAGCTCTCCTTGTCGAACAGACTTACAGTAGACACACTTTGCCCACCAGCTGCAAATGTTACTGTGCTACCTTATTTATCAAATGTATACCTTTTAATTTGGTCAGGGCTATTTTACCTTTTTGTTTCATGTCATTGTATGTTACTGTATGTATTAGTACCATGATTCCCTCAATTTACAGTGGTCCTAATTTGGATGGGGTTGTTCTTACGGTTGCTCTCTTTTGCCGTCCGCAGTCATGACTATATGCTATTATGAGCAGAAGCTAACCTGAGCATAGGGACGCCCACTGCAGTTGCAAAATTTCTGTCTGACTGCATACAGTTGCTGATACATTGGTGCCATCGTCGCAAATCGGGTCATGTTGCAGAGTCTGAGTGCCTCTGTAGACACGAAGGCTGAGCTGCTCTCCTAGGACGCCGAAGGTCTCTAGTAGCAATTAAGATCACAACTGGTAATTTATGCACACCCAGAGAACGCTGTCTGAATGGCCATGACACACCAGACCACTCCCCATTCCCACATCCAAGTGCTATCTTCCAGTCACTCACTTTGCAACTATTCCCTTGTTACGACCACCATAGCAATTCAATCGCTGCACATCTGTGCACTGCAGATCAGATAAATGTGCAGTAAGAAAACCTCAACCAATTTGCATACAATAGCAACTTTGCGACCGCATCTTAATTATGCCCACGTTTGTAAAATATTTAGGTACTTTATAAATAAAGGAAAGTAATAATGATGCGCTCACATCGGCTGACAAATTCATATTTGCCAACTGAACACAGATAACACTGATGAGAGTATTCAGAATTATTGTTGCCTAAGTAAGTGACTGCATATTTGCAGGTGTATTATGTTAATGGTTATTGCTTCCACCTATTTTGCTAAAATATTAGTACCTATAGTGTGAGGAGTTGTCACAAAACTGTTGATATGATACATAACCCAGATTGCTGGTTCCCGAGAGGGTGGAGCTACCCAAACATTTCACCATTCTTTCTCTTTTCAGACTTGGCTACACGTTTCTGAGACTAAAGGACAATTATATGGAAATTTGTAATCGAGAAAATGACATTGAAAGGTAACTATATCGGATCAGGAGATACACTGGTCACCATAAAGTGAAATTACCAATAAATTTCTATCTGCAGTGATGTAGGGATTACAAGGAATGATAATAAATAGAAATGGCTGGACATCTAATTTTACAGTTCCATGGCTTTTTACCACTGCTATATGTGAACTTAATAGCTCATGTTTAGCAGGATCTGTGAATAATACCATGTTAGACTGATCAGAAATAGAAACCCATGAATTTAGGTTAAGCTGCTGAAGCATTTACTATGGAGAAATTATTACTTTATCATGATGCGTGCTCATTGACCTGTGCCAGCCAGTCTTCTGTTGCACAAAGAAATACATATATGCTATATAATACAAGATTTTAGTTGTTTATTATGTTTTGTAGGACATTCAGATTAAAAAAAAATGTGGAATAATCATTTCTAGCATTGAAAGCTGTATATACTGGCATTAATGACCTTTACGTAAGTATCTGCCCCAGGGTGTCCTGACAACAGACTTTTAGAGCCATAATAATTATGCTTTTGCTTTTTTGCACAGTGTTCCATTATATACTATAATATAATTTGATATTTCAGACTGTGCCAGATTATTGGGCTCAACGAGATCATAGAGTAGAGGAGCTGTACCCATTTGCCCTTTATCTGCGAATGTGTATTGGTATGTTGTGCAGGAATCAAACTGAAGCAGAGCTGTATGTAGTTATATTTTTCTGCCTGCACTCTATGGGCGATATTCAAATGATTTATCACACCCAATCTCCTTTCTAAAGTGATCCCCTTTATCTCGCATATCGCACCAATAGTAATCAGGTTTAGCTTCGTAAAGGGTTGGGCGTCCTCGCTACCCCGGGGTAGCGAGCTGAAATGATAATACCGATGGAGCCTTCCTTATCTATCCCTGCCTAGTCGCAGGCCTGCACTCCCAGCGTGACTAGGCGATCCGTCACGCCGGGAGTTCCCATTGTAAGCTTCTTGGTCTGGGCGCGCATGCGCGCCCGGACGGAGACGCTCTCCATTCAAGTGAATGGGGCGCGTCTCCATCCGGACGCATGCGCCCGTCCAGACTGAGATGCACACAGCGTCCAGGCGCGCCCAGTCACAGATGGAGCCACGACTAGCGTGGCTCCATCTGTACCACACCCATCAGCAGGAACAGAATGGGTGTGGAAGGGGGTGAAAAGAATTGAATACCGTCCTATGTATGTGATTTTAGATTCATTAGGTGCAGAATTACTTATTTGGTCAATCCAATGTATGCTTTATAGGTTTATATCTTTGTGTATTTACTGTATTTATTTATTTATTTATTTATTTCTTATTTCTCTTACGTCCTAGAGGATGCTGGGGACTCCGTAAGGACCATGGGGTATAGACTGGCTCCGCAGGAGACATGGGCACCTAAAAGAACTTTCTAGTATGGTGTGCACTGGCTCCTCCCTCTATGCCTCTCCTCCAGACCTCAGTTAGATCTTGTGCCCAGAGGAGATAGGGTGCATTACAGGGAGCTCTCCTGAGTTTTCTGTGAAAAGAATTTTGTTAGGTTTTTTATTTTCAGGGAGCTCTGCTGGCAACAGGCTCCCTGCATCGTGGGACTGAGGGGAGAGAAGCAATCCCACTTCTTAAGAGTTTAAGGGCTCTGCTTCTTAGGCTACTGGACAGCATTAGCTCCAGAGGGAGTCGGAACACAGGTCTCACCCTGGGGTTCGTCCCGGAGCCGCGCCGCCATCCTCCTCACAGATGCCGGAAAAAAGAAGCCGGGTGAGTATTAGAAAAGAAAAAAGACGTCAGGTGGCAGAAGACTTCAGATCTTACTGAGGTAAGCGCGCAGCAGTAATCTGCGCGCCATTGCTCCCACATAACACACACACATGGCACTGATGGGTGCAGGGCGCAAGGGGGGCGCCCTGGCAGCAATAAACCTCATTTTGGCACAAAAAGATGTTATTAAGCTGCTGAGGCAGTAAATAAACGATTCCCCGCCATTATTTTCAGATACAGAACGGGACCGAAGCCCGGCGCTGGAGGGGGCGGAGCTTGATCCCTCAGCACTAATCAGCGCCATTTTCTCCACAGAAGCTGCAGAGAACGCTGGCTCCCCGGATTCTCCCCTGCTGAAGAGCTCAGAGGGCTGAAAAAAGAGAGGAGGGCACATAATTGGCGCAGTGAGTGGGGGAAATCAATATATATATACATATATATATATATATATATATATATATATATATAAAAGCACTGTCTGGGTTTTCCTGGGTCAGTTTGGCGCTGGTGTGTGCTGGCATACTCTTTCTCTGTCTCTCCAAAGGGTCTTCTTTAGGGAATTGTCCCCTTATAGTTATATCCCAGTGTTTGTGGGGTGTCGGTACGTGTGTGTCGGCATGTCTGAAGCGTAAGGCTTATCCAAAGAGGAGGTGGAACAGATGAGTGGTGTGTCACAGTCGGCGGTGCCGACTCAGGATTGGATGGATATGTGGCATATGTTAAATGCAAGTGTAGCTTCACTACATAAAAGGCTGGACAAAGCAGAGTCCAGGGTGTCGACAGGTGTTCAATCTACGGATGGCACCGACTCACAGGACCCGTCGGGGTCTCAGAAACGTCCCTTCTCACAAATAGGGGACACAGATACCGACTCGGGCTCTGATTCCAGTGTCGACTATGATGAAGCAAGATTGCACCCCAGGGTGACAAAAAGTATTCAGTGCATGATTATTGCAATAAAAGATGTGTTACATATCACTGATGAGCCCTCGGTGCCCGACACGAGGATACACGTGTTTAAGGGAAGGAAACAGGTTATGAATTTTCCTCCTTCCCATGAACTAAATGAGTTATGTGAAAAAGCATGGGAAACTCCAGATAAGAAGCTGCAGATTCCCAAAAGGGTTCTTATGGCGTACCCTTTCCCTACACAGGACAGGGTACGTTGGGAATCCTCTCTCACAGTGGACAAAGCCTTAACACGCCTTTCCAAGAGGCGCTACCGTCCCCTGACACAGCGGCCCTCAAGGACCCTGCGGACCACAGGCAGGAGACTGCATTAAAGTCTATTTACAGGCATACTGGTACTGTTCTTAGACCGGCAATTGCATCGGCATGGGTATGTCGTGCAGTAGCAGCGTGGACAGATACCCTGTCAGCTGACCTTGATACCCTTGATAGGGATACAATTATGTTAACATTAGCGCATATTAAGGACGCAGTCTTATATATGAGGGACACTCAAAGAGACCTTGGATTACTGGGTTCGAGAGCCAACGCTATGGCTATTTCGGCAAGAAGAGCCTTATGGATCCGCCAATGGACGGGGGATGCAGAATCAAAAAGGCATATGGAGGTTTTACCTTACAAAGGTGATGTATTGTTTGGGGAAGGCCTTGCGGACCTGGTCTCCACAGCTACCGCGGGTAAGTCTACCTTTTTACCTTTTGTTCCCCAACAGCAAAAGAAACCTCCACAATATCCGATGCAGTCCTTTCGGTCGCATAGATCCAGAAGAGGTCGGGGCTCCTCTTTTCTCGCCAGAGGTAAGGGTAGAGGCAAGAGGACACCTGCTGCGGCTAGTTCCCAAGAGCAGAAGTCCTCCCCGGCTTCCACTAAGTCCACCGCATGACGCTGGGGCTCCCCTGCGGGAGTCCGCACAGGTGAAAGCACGCCTTCGACTACTCAGCCAAGTCTGGGTTCAGTCAGACGTGGACCCTTGGGTGATAGAAATAGTCCCCCAGGGTTACAAGCTGGAATTCGAAGAGGTGCCCCACGTCGATTTTTCAAGTCTGTCTTACCAGCTTCTACCCCAGAACGTGAAGTAGTGCTGGCTGCAATTCAAACGCTGTGTCAACAGCGAGCGATTATCAGGGTTCCCCTGAGCCAACAGGGAAAATGGTATTGTTCAACCCTGTTTGTGGTCCCGAAGCCGGATGGTTCGGTCAGGTCCATTTTAAATCTAAAATCCCTAGACCTGTACTTGAAAAGATTCAAATTCAAGATGGAATCGCTCCGAGCGGTGATAGCCTGCCTGGAAGGGGGGGATTTTATGGTGTCACTGGACATAAAGGATCCTTACCTTCATGTCCCCATATATCCCTCTCATCAGGAGTACCTGAGATTCGCGGTACAGGATGGTCATTATCAGTTTCAGAAAATGATGGTGATCCTGCGCAAGCAAGGAGTCACGATTATCCCATACTTGGACGATCTCCTGATAAAAGCGAGGTCAAGACAACTACTGGAGAACGTGTCACTCTCTCAGAGAGTGCTTCAGCAACAGAGTTGGATTCTCAATCTGCCAAAGTCACAGTTGGTTCCGACAACTCGACTGACGTTCCTAGGCATGATACTGGACATGGAACAAAAGAAAGTTTTCCTCACGTGGGAAAAAGTCCAGGACCTCCAGAACATGGTCCGAGACCTGCTAAAGCCGAAAAGAGTGTCAGTTCATCAATGCACTCGGGTTCTGGGGGAAATGGTGGCAACTTACGAGGCCATTCCCTTCGGCAGGTTCCATGCAAGGACGTTTCAATGGGGTATTCTGGACAAATAGTCCGGGTCCCATCTACAATTATCAAAATAGGATAGGGAGCAGTAACCCTAGGAAGAAATTTTCAGGGACTGTGGTCAGACCAGGAGTCCTGTCTACACATCAACGTGTTGGAACTAAGGGCCATATACAACGGCCTTCGACAAGCGGAGGGTCTTCTTCGCAACATACCGGTTCTAATTAAATCGGACAATGTCACAGCAGTGGCTCATGTGAACCGCCAAGGCGGGACAAAAAGCACAGTCGCAATGGCGGAAGCCACCAGGATTCTTCGCTGGCGGAAAATCACGTAAGCGCTCTGTCAGCAGTCTTCATTCCGGAGCAGACTTCCTCAGCAGACACGATCTCCATTCAGGAGAGTGAAGACTACATCAAGAAGTCTTTGCAGAGATAACGAGTCTCGGGGGAGTTCCTCAAATAGACATGAGGGCGTCACGCCTCAACAAGAAGCTGCGAGGTATTCTGCCAGGTCCCGGGACCCTCAGGCAATAGCAGTAGACGCTCTGGTAACACCATGGGTATTCCAGTTGGTCTATGTGTTTCCTCCTCTTCCTCTCATCACAAAAGTGTTGAGGATCATAAGACGAAAAAGAGTACAGACAATTCTCATTGTTCCAGACTGGCCTCGAAGGGCCTGGTACTCAGATCTTCAGGAGCTGCTCACAGAAGATCCTGGGCCTCTTCCTCTGAGAGAGGACATGTTACAGCAGGGGCCCTGTCTGTTCTAAGACTTACCGCGGTTACGTTTGACGGCATGGTGGTTGAATGCCGGATCCTAGTTGAGAAGGGTATTCCGGAGGAGGTCATACCTACTTTAATAAAGGCTAGGAAGGAGGTGACGGCAAAACATTATCACCGTATCTGGCGCAAATATGCCTCTTGGTGTGAAACCAAGAATGCTCCTACGGATGATTTCCATCTGGGTCGTTTTTCTCCACTTCCTACTGACAGGAGTGGATATGGGCCTAAAGTTAGGATCTGTTAAAGTACAGATTTCGACCCTGTCGATATTCTTTCAGAAGGAATTGGCTTCTCTTCCAGAAGTCCAGATTTTGTAAAGGGAGTGCTACACATCCTGCCTCCTTTTGTGCCCCCAGGGGCACCATGGGACCTGAACGTGGTGTTGCAGTTCCTTAAATCACACTGGTTTGAACCCCTTCAAACGGTGGAGTTGAAGTTCTCACCTGGAAGGTGGTCATGTTGTTAGCCTTGGCATCTGCAAGGCGTGTGTCAGAATTGGCGGCCTTGTCTCACAAGAGCCCTTACTTGATTTTACATGTGGATTTTTCATGTGGCTACGAGTGACTTGGAGGATTCCAGGTCCCTGGATGTAGTCAGGGCCTTAAAGATTATGTAGCCAGGACGGCTAGAATTCGGGAAACAGAAGCATTGTTTGTCCTGTATGCTGCCAACAAGATAGGCACGCCTGCTTCGAAGCAGACTATTGCGCGCTGGATCTGTAACACGATTCAGCAGGCTTATGTTACGGCTGGATTGCCGTACCGCATTCAGTAAAGGCCCATTCCACTAGGAAGGTGGGCTCTTCTTGGGCGGCTGCCCGGGACGTCTCGGCTTTACAGCTTTGCCGAGCAGCGACTTGGTCGGGTTCAAACACTTTTGCTAAATTCTACATGTTTAATACCCTGGCTGATGAGGACCTAGCATTTGCTCAGTCGGTGCTTCAGAGTACTCCGCACTCTACCGCCCGATTGGGAGCTTTGGTATAAACCCCATGGTCCTTACGGAGTCCCCATCATCCTCTAGGACTTAAGAGAAAATAAGATTTTAAACCTACCGGTAAATCTTTTTCTCCTAGTCCGTAGAGGATGCTGGGCGCCCGTCCCAGTGCGGAAAATCTGCAAGACTTGTATATAGTTATTGCTTACATAAGGGTTATGTTACAGTTAGAATCGATCTTGGACCGATACTGTCGTTTGTTCATACTGTTAACTGGTTATGTGTATTCCAGGTTATATGGTATGATTGGTGTGGGCTGGTATGAATCTTGCCCTTGGATTAACAAAATCCTTTCCTCGTATTGTCCTTCTCCTCTGGGCACAGTTCTCTAACTGAGGTCTGGAGGAGGAGCATAGAGGGAGGAGCCAGTGCACACCATACTAGAAAGTTCTTTTAGGTGCCCATGTCTCCTGCGGAGCCCGTCTATACCCTATGGTCCTTACGGAGTCCCCAGCATCCTCTACGGACTAGGAGAAAAATATTTACAGGTAGGTTTAAAATCTTATTTTTTCTCTTTTGCGTACCCATTATTTGCCATGGATATCATTCTGAAATGTTTCTTTGGCTCCTCAGGTTTGAATTACTACAAGTCTTGACATTTGATTCTGTGAGGAGACGTATGAGTGTCATAGTGAAATCGGTTACAGGTAGGCTTCTTATTTTTATTTCCATATGTCATCATTTTTGTGTGTGTGTAGATAGATATACACACACATACACACACACACACACACACACACACACAATACTGTGCAAAAGTTTTAGGCAGGTGTGGAAAGAAAATACTGCAAAGTAAGAATGCTTTCAAAAATAGTGTTAATAGTTTATTTTTATCAATTAACAAAATACAAAGTGAATAAACAGAAGACAAAATCTAAATCGAATTAATAGTACAGTAGAAAGCTTAAACTGGGTGAGGAATTCTGCTGCAAAGGTGAGGTTGTGGAAGACAGTTTCATGTCAGAGGTCATATACCATGTCAAGACTGAGCACAGTAACAAGACACAACGTAGTTATACTGCTTCAGCAAGGTCTATCCCAGGCAAAGATTTAAAAGCAGATTGGGGTTTCAAGATGTGCTGTTCAAGCTCTTTTAAAAAAGCACAAAGAAATGGGCAATGTTGAGGACCTTAGACACAGTGGTCGGCCAAGGAACCTTAGTGCATCAGATGAAAGACACATCATGCTTATTTCCCTTCGAAATCGGAAGATGTCCAGCAGTGCCATCAGCTCAGAGCTAGCAAAACCAGTTTAATCCAAGTACACCCATCTACTGTTCGGAGAAGTCTAGCCGGAAGTAGTCTTCATGGAAGAATTACAGCCAAAAAGCCATACAGTACCTTTGATGTGGAAACAAGGCCAATCGAGTCACCTATGCACAAAAACATAGGTACTGGGTGCAGAAAAATGGCAGCAGGTGCCCTGGACTGATGAGTCAAAATTTGAAATGTTTGACTGTAACAGAAGGCAGTTTATTCACCAAAGGGCTGGAGAGCGGTACAATAATGAGTGTCTATAGGCAGCATGGTGGAAGTTTCTAGCAAGTTTGGGGCTGCATTTCGGCAAATGGAGTTGGGAATTTGGTCAGGATACAGGTTAGTAATGGAGGTATACCGCACAGGCTAGGTATGATTGTAGATTCTAAGTACCAAGATAAAGTAATGGAGTCTGAGAAAATAATATTTTCTAATCCAGATCTATCTTTGGTGGTGCACCCTGAGTCAGTTTAACACTTTACAGACACAGAAGGAGAAGAAAAAGACTCTTTTGTGGGTGCACTCTTTGTATCATAGAAAAGTCAATAGAAGTAATGAATCATGAAAAGGATATAAAATTAATTCAGTTTTATTAAATTCCTAGTAAAATATATCAGTAGTTTGATTGTTTAAAGATAACAAAATTAATGATAACAACAAAAATAACAATAAAGATTGGTATTGATTTACAAATCACTGCTGTCTGCCATGATTTAGTAGTTAATTGAGGATTATCCTGCGTATAGTAGGTTCACAGATTGATCACAGTACATAATTTTAGCAAATTTGATGATCAAAAGGATATATAGCACGCCTAAGCCTACGCAATAATTTCAAGACGTCTGTTCGGTCAGGCAATGACAATGTGAGTCGCCAGAAAAAGGTGATGAGTGAGTAAAAATAAGAGTAGCAAAAATAGGAAAGTGTGAATCTGTTGTCAGTGTTCAACACTGGACATGGTAATCATGAAAATACTCTACTAAACCGGATCTTCCTCAGGGTCTCCTACCTGAGTACTGATTCAGCCCGACACTGATTAGCTTCCAAGATCGGATGGATTTGGGCGTTTCCAGTGTGGTATGATAGTAGAGTGGTACTCAGATGATTTATGTCGCTCTGGAGTCACTGATGAGAGTTCACGAAAAATTGGCAACAGAGGAGTGGAGAGGGAAGAGAGTAGATGGATCTGCTGCCAGCGTTAGACAGAGATGGCTAGATGTAGCCTATCGGCTACAGTCCTTATAGCCACTAATTGGCAATCAAGCATCTTCTTTATTCTATCATTACAAACCACAGTCTTACTTGTAATCCCAGCAAGTTGCTTTTGTGTGTTCACATATACTGGTACAATTTTATATTATTCTTTGTGTGCTAATATCAGGACCTTTTTCAGCACCAGTTTCAGACTCCCTCGTCACTATTATTTTCCTTTATGTCTTTCCTATCTTTCCGGACTCTCACCAACGATTCAGAGTCTCCCATCTCTGTCTAACACTGGCAGCAGATCCATCTACTCTCTTCCCTCTCCACTCCTCTGTTGCCACTTTTTTCATTTTTTCGTGAACTCTCATCAGTGACTCCAGAGCGACAAAAATCATCTGCGTACCACTCTACTATCATACCACACTGGAAACGCCCGAATCCATCCGATCTTGGAAGCTAATCAGTGTCGGGCTGAATCAGTACTCAGGTAGGAGACTCCTGAGGAAGATCCGGTTTAGTAGAGTATTTTCAGGATTACCATGTCCAGTGTTTAACACTGACAGCAGATTCACGCTTTCCTATTTTTTCTACTCTTATTTTTACTCACTCATCACCTTTTTCTGGCGGCTCACATTGTCATTGTCTGACCGAACAGACGTTTTGAAATTATTGCGTAGGCTTAGGCGTGCTATATATCCTTTTGATCATCAAATTTGCTAAAATTATGTACTGTGATCAATCTGTGAACCTACTATACGCAGGATAATCCTCAATTAACTACTAAATCATGGCAGACAGTAGTGATTTGTAAATCAATACCAATCTTTATTGTTATTTTTGTTATCATTAATTTTGTTATCTTTAAACAATCAATCAAACTACTGATATATTTTACTAGGAATTTAATAAAACTGAATTAATTTTATCTCTTTTTTTCATGATTACTTCTATTGACTTTTCTATGATACAAAGAGTGCACCCACAAAAGAGTCTTTTTCTTCTCCTTCTGTGTCTGCAATTTGGTCAGGATTAATGGTGTCCTCAATGCTTAGAAATACGGTACCATCAAGGAAGCATCTGATTGGCTCCAAATTTATTCTGCAGCAGGACATCGACCCCAAACATAAAACCAATGTCATTAAAAAATATCTTCAGCATAAAAAAGAACAAGGAATTCTGAAAGTGATGATATGGCCCCCACAGAGCCCTGATCTCAACATCATCGAATCTGTCTGGGATTACATGAAGAGACAGAAGGATTTGAGCATGCCTACATCCACAGAAGATCTTTGTTTAGTTCTCCAAGATGTTTGGAACAACCTCCCTGCTGAGTTCCTTTAAAATATGTGTTCAAGTAGAAGAGTTAAAACTGTTTGGAAGGCAATGGGTGATCACACCAAATATTGATTTTAGATTTTTCTTCTGTTCATTCACTTTGCATCAGTCCCGTCAGGACATCAGTCCCGTCATCAGGACGATACATCACATACATTAATAACAGAATAAATTAACTTACCCCCATACATATACTCCCCACCAGGACGCCAGTTCCTGCTCACTGCCAGGCTCCGGATGCGCTCACCACTGCCGCATTTCCGGGATCATGGGAAGTGCGTCAACATGGGAACCACTGCTGTATGCATTCCACTGGCCTGCTTGCTGCGTTCCACCAGTGTAATGGCAGGAGCTCCTACCAGGAGAGGGACACGGAAGCCTGCAGGAGATAAAAAGGGGAATGTAGACCTATCCACCACATTTAACAAATAAAGACATGTAATTGTATACACAGTGTACATCGTACTATTACTATACAGAAAGCTGCAGAGCATATAGACAAATTGCCATATTAAACTGACTAATGCAGATATAATTATTAGCACATGTACCCACAGTGCTGCAAACTATGAGGAACCTCAATGTCAAAGATACTGTTCCAATTAATTTGATCATTGAGACCACCTAGTTTAGTAACACCCAAGCACAGTATCCACTTAAATTCTTTGATCAGAAGGCTTTTAGCCCTATCTCCCCCTCATAGGGACTCAGGCACATGATCTATGATAAAATACGTTAATGAATCCGAGGGGTGCCCGGCATCCTTAAAATATCTTGAATGGCTCCTGCCATTACACTGGTGGAACGCAGGAAGCCGGTCCAGTGGCATGCATACAGTAGCTGTTCCCATGGCGGTGGCTACGGTCCCGGAAATGCGGCAGTGGGAACCACCGGTGTGATGGGATCTGGAGCCCTGCAGTGAGCAAGAACTGGCGTCCTGGTGGGGAGTATATGTATGGGAGTAAATTTATTTATTCTGCTTTTATTGTATGGGATGTATCGTCCTGATTAAAAATGTTTGACATCCTGAAAACGTTTGACGTTTAATGCATGCTTATTTTACATGAAAATGAACTCTGAGTGCCTTTATTCTGGAGTGGATATGGATATTCTTTATTCAATGGCACCAGAGCTGGTTGCAATTGCTGTCAGAGTGCCAGCTGACTGTGGATTTGTGTGTGTGTATATATATATATATATATATATATATATATATACACACACACACACACACATACATTCATGCACTGTGTGTATATGTATGTACTAGTGATAAGCGGGTTCGGTTTCTCGGAAACCGAACCCCCCCCGAACTTCACCCTTTTTACACGGGTCCGAGCCATACTCGGATTCTCCCGTATGGCTCTGTTAACCCGAGCGCGCCCGAACGTCATCATCCCGCTGTTGGATTCTCGCGAGATTCGGATTTAATATAAGCAGCCGCGCGTCGCCGCCATTTTCACTCGTGCATTGGAAATGTTAGGGAGAGGACGTGGCTGGCGTCCTCTCCGTTTATTCATTGTTGAGTTGATGCAAATATTTGTGCTTGCTTATATCATTGTGGGGACTGGGGAGCAGCTTTATATTAATATAGGAGGAGTACAGTGCAGAGTTTTGCTGATCAGTGACCACCAGTTTTATCCGTTCTCTGCCTGAAAAAAACACTCCATATCTGTGTTCAGTGTACTGCATATATCTGTGCTCACACTGCTTAATTGTGGGGACTGGGGAGCAGCTGTATTATATAGCAGGAGTACAGTGCAGAGTTTTGCTGACAGTGACCACCAGTGTACGTTGTCTGCCTGAAAAACACTCCATATCTGTGCTCAGCGTGCTGCTTTATTGTGGGGACTTGGGAGTCGGGACCACCAGTATAATATTATATAGGAGGAGTACAGTGCAGAGTTTTGCTGACACAGTGACCACCAGTATATATAGCAGTACGGTACGGAAGGCCACTGCTGTACCTACCTCTGTGTCGTCATTACGTATACTATCCATCTACATTCTAATTCTATACCTGTGGTGCATTTTAGTTTTGCAGTTTGCTGACACAGTGACCACCAGTATATATAGCAGTACGGTACGGAAGGCCACTGCTGTACCTACCTCTGTGTCGTCATTAAGTATACTATCCATCTACATTCTATACCTGTGGTGCATTTTAGTTTTGCAGTTTGCTGACACATTGACCACCAGTATATCTAGCAGTACGGTACGGAAGGCCACTGCTGTACCTACCTCTGTGTCGTCAAGTATACTATCCATCTACATTCTATACCTGTGGTGCATTTTAGTTGTGCGCAGTATATATAGTAGTAAGCCATTGCTATTGATACTGGCATATAATTCCACACATTAAAAAATGGAGAACAAAAATGTGGAGGTTAAAATATGGAAAGATCAAGATCCACTTCCACCTCGTGCTGAAGCTGCTGCCACTAGTCATGGCCAAGACGATGAAATGCCATCTACGTCGTCTGCCAAGGCCGATGCCCAATGTCATAGTAGAGAGCATGTAAAATCCAAAAAACAAAAGTTCAGTAAAATGACCCAAAAATCAAAATTGAAAGCGTCTGATGAGAAGCGTAAACTTGCCAATATGCCATTTACGACACGGAGTGGCAAGGAACGGCTGAGGCCCTGGCCTATGTTCATGGCTAGTGGTTCAGATTCACATGAGGATGGAAGCACTCATCCTCTCGCTAGAAAAATGAAAAGACTTAAGCTGGCAAAAGCACAGCAAAGAACTGTGCGTTCTTCTAAATCACAAATCCCCAAGGAGAGTCCAATTGTGTCGGTTGCGATGCCTGACCTTCCCAACACTGGACGGGAAGAGCTTGCGCCTTCCACCATTTGCACGCCCCCTGCAAGTGCTGGAAGGAACACCCGCAGTCCAGTTCCTGATAGTCAAATTGAAGATGTCACTGTTGAAGTACACCAGGATGAGGATATGGGTGTTGCTGGCGCTGGGGAGGAAATTGACAAGAAGGATTCTGATGGTGAGGTGGTTTGTTTAAGTCAGGCACCCGTGGAGACACCTGTTGTCCGTGGGACGAATATGGCCATTGACATGCCTGGTCAAAATACAAAAAAAAATCAGCTCTTCGGTGTGGAATTATTTCAACACAAATGCGGACAACAGGTGTCAAGCCGTGTGTTGCCTTTGTCAAGCTGTAATAAGTAGGGGTAAGGACGTTAACCACCTCGGAACATCCTCCCTTATACGTCACCTGCAGCGCATTCATCATAAGTCAGTGAAAAGTTCAAAAACTTTGGATGACAGCGGAAGCAGTCCACTGACCACTAAATCCCTTCCTCTTGTAGCCAAGCTACTGCAAACCACACCACCAACTCCCTCAGTGTCAATTTCCTCCTTACCCAGGAAAGCCAATAGTCCTGCAGGCCATGTCACTGGCAAGTCTGACGAGTCCTCTCCTGCCTGGGATTCCTCCGATGCATCCTTGAGTGTAACGCCTACTGCTGCTGGCGCTGCTGTTGTAGCTGCTGGGAGTCGATCGTCATCCCAGAGGGGAAGTCGGAAGACCACTTGTACTACTTCCAGTAAGCAATTGACTGTCCCAACAGTCCTTTGCAAGGAAGATGAAATATCACAGCAGTCATCCTGCTGCAAAGCAGATAACTCAGGCCTTGGCAGCCTGGGCGGTGAGAAACGTGGTTCCGGTATCCACCGTTAATTCAGAGGCAACTAGAGACTTGATTGAGGTACTGTGTCCCCGGTACCAAATACCATCTCGGTTCCATTTCTCTAGGCAGGCGATACCGAAAATGTACACAGACGTCAGAAAAAGAGTCACCAGTGTCCTAAAAAATGCAGTTGTACCCAATGTCCACTTAACCACGGACATGTGGACAAGTGGAGCAGGGCAGACTTAGGACTATATGACTGTGACAGCCCACTGGGTAGATGTATTGCCTCCCGCAGCAAGAACAGCTGCGGCGGCACCAGTAGCAGCATCTCGCAAACGCCAACTCGTTCCTAGGCAGGCTACGCTTTGTATCACCGCTTTCCAGAAGAGGCACACAGCTGACAACCTCTTACGGAAACTGAGGAAGATCATCGCAGAATGGCTTACCCCAATTGGACTCTCCTGGGGATTTGTGACATCGGACAACGCCAGCAATATTGTGCGTACATTAAATATGGGCAAATTCCAGCACGTCCCATGTTTTGCACATACATTGAATTTGGTGGTGCAGAATTATTTAAAAAACGACAGGGGCATGCAAGAGATGCTGTCGGTGGCCCGAAGAATTGCGGGCCACTTTCGGCATTCAGCCACCGCGTACAGAAGACTGGAGCACCACCAAACAATCCTGAACCTGCCCTGCCATCATCTGAAGCAAGAGGTGGTAACGAGGTGGAATTCAACCCTCTATATGCTTCAGAGGTTGGAGGAGCAGCAAAAGGCCATTCAAGCCTATACATCTGCCCACGATATAGGCAAAGGAGGGGAATGCACCTGACTCAAGCGCAGTGGAGAATGATTTCAACGTTGTGCAAGGTTCTGTAACCCTTTGAACTTGCCACACGTGAAGTCAGTTCAGACACTGCCAGCCTGAGTCAGGTCATTCCCCTCATAAGGCTTTTGCAGAAGAAGCTGGAAACATTGAAGGAGGATCTAAAACAGAGCGATTCCGCTAGGCATGTGGGACTTGTGGATGGAGCCCTTCATTCGCTTAACCAGGATTCACGGGTGGTCAATCTGTTGAAATCAGAGCACTACATTTTGGCCACCGTGCTCGATCCTAGATTTAAAACCTACATTGTATCTCTCTTTCCGGCAGACACAAGTCTGCAGAGGTTCAAAGACCTGCTGGTGAGAAAATTGTCAAGTCAAGCGGAACGTGACCCGCCAACATCTCCTCCTTCACATTCTCCCGCAACTGGGGGTGCGAGGAAAAGGCTAAGAATTCCGAGCCCACCCGCTGGCTGTGATGCAGGGCAGTCTGGAGCGAGTGCTGACATCTGGTCCGGACTGAAGGACCTGCCAACGATTACTGACATGTCGTCTACTGTCACTGCATATGATTCTCTCACCATTGAAAGAATGGTGGAGGATTATATGAGTGACCGCATCCAAGTAGGCACGTCAGACAGTCCGTACGTATACTGGCAGGAAAAAGAGGCAATTTGGAGGCCCTTGCACAAACTGGCTTTATTCTACCTAAGTTGCCCTCCCTCCAGTGTGTACTCCGAAAGAGTGTTTAGTGCAGCCGCTCACCTTGTCAGCAATCGGCGTACAAGGTTACTTCCAGAAAATGTGGAGAAGATGATGTTCATCAAAATTAGAGATGAGCGCCTGAAATTTTTCGGGTTTTGTGTTTTGGTTTTGGGTTCGGTTCCGCGGCCGTGTTTTGGGTTCGAACGCGTTTTGGCAAAACCTCACCGAATTATTTTTGTCGGATTCGGGTGTGTTTTGGATTCGGGTGTTTTTTTCCAAAAACACTAAAAAACAGCTTAAATCATAGAATTTGGGGGTCATTTTGATCCCAAAGTATTATTAACCTCAAAAACCATAATTTACACTCATTTTCAGTCTATTCTGAATACCTCACACCTCACAATATTATTTTTAGTCCTAAAATTTGCACCGAGGTCGCTGTGTGAGTAAGATAAGCGACCCTAGTGGCCGACACAAACACCGGGCCCATCTAGGAGTGGCACTGCAGTGTCACGCAGGATGTCCCTTCCAAAAAACCCTCCCCAAACAGCACATGACGCAAAGAAAAAAAGAGGCGCAATGAGGTAGCTGTGTGAGTAAGATTAGCGACCCTAGTGGCCGACACAAACACCGGGCCCATCTAGGAGTGGCACTGCAGTGTCACGCAGGATGGCCCTTCCAAAAAACCCTCCCCAAACAGCACATGACGCAAAGAAAAAAAGAGGCGCAATGAGGTAGCTGACTGTGTGAGTAAGATTAGCGACCCTAGTGGCCGACACAAACACCGGGCACATCTAGGAGTGGCACTGCAGTGTCACGCAGGATGTCCCTTCCAAAAAACCCTCCCCAAACAGCACATGACGCAAAGAAAAAAAGAGGCGCAATGAGGTAGCTGTGTGAGTAAGATTAGCGACCCTAGTGGCCGACACAAACACCGGGCACATCTAGGAGTGGCACTGCAGTGTCACGCAGGATGTCCCTTCCAAAAAACCCTCCCCAAACAGCACATGACGCAAAGAAAAAAAGAGGCGCAATGAGGTAGCTGTGTGAGTAAGATTAGCGACCCTAGTGGCCGACACAAACACCGGGCCCATCTAGGAGTGGCACTGCAGTGTCACGCAGGATGTCCTTTCCAAAAAACCCTCCCCAATCAGCACATGATGCAAAGAAAAAGAAAAGAAAAAAGAGGTGCAAGATGGAATTATCCTTGGGCCCTCCCACCCACCCTTATGTTGTATAAACAAAACAGGACATGCACACTTTAACCAACCCATCATTTCAGTGACAGGGTCTGCCACACGACTGTGACTGATATGACGGGTTGGTTTGGACCCCCCCCCAAAAAAGAAGCAATTAATCTCTCCTTGCACAAACTGGCTCTACAGAGGCAAGATGTCCACCTCATCTTCACCCTCCGATATATCACCGTGTACATCCCCCTCCTCACAGATTATCAATTCGTCCCCACTGGAATCCACCATCTCAGCTCCCTGTGTACTTTGTGGAGGCAATTGCTGCTGGTCAATGTCTCCGCGGAGGAATTGATTATAATTCATTTTAATGAACATCATCTTCTCCACATTTTCTGGATGTAACCTCGTACGCCGATTGCTGACAAGGTGAGCGGCGGCACTAAACACTCTTTCGGAGTACACACTTGTGGGAGGGCAACTTAGGTAGAATAAAGCCAGTTTGTGCAAGGGCCTCCAAATTGCCTCTTTTTCCTGCCAGTATAAGTACGGACTGTGTGACGTGCCTACTTGGATGCGGTCACTCATATAATCCTCCACCATTCTATCAATGTTGAGAGAATCATATGCAGTGACAGTAGACGACATGTCCGTAATCGTTGTCAGGTCCTTCAGTCCGGACCAGATGTCAGCATCAGCAGTCGCTCCAGACTGCCCTGCATCACCGCCAGCGGGTGGCTCGGAATTCTGAGCCTTTTCCTCGCACCCCCAGTTGCGGGAGAATGTGAAGGAGGAGATGTTGACAGGTCGCGTTCCGCTTGACTTGACAATTTTGTCACCAGCAGGTCTTTCAACCCCAGCAGACCTGTGTCTGCCGGAAAGAGAGATCCAAGGTAGGCTTTAAATCTAGGATCGAAGCACGGTGGCCAAAATGTAGTGCTCTGATTTCAACAGATTGACCACCCGTGAATCCTTGTTAAGCGAATTAAGGGCTGCATCCACAAGTCCCACATGCCTAGCGGAATCGCTCCGTGTTAGCTCCTTCTTCAATGCCTCCAGCTTCTTCTGCAAAAGCCTGATGAGGGGAATGACCTGACTCAGGCTGGCAGTGTCTGAACTGACTTCACGTGTGGCAAGTTCAAAGGGCATCAGAACCTTGCACAACGTTGAAATCATTCTCCACTGCACTTGAGACAGGTGCATTCCATCTCCTATATCGTGCTCAATTGTATAGGCTTGAATGGCCTTTTGCTGCTCCTCCAACCTCTGAAGCATATAGAGGGTTGAATTCCACCTCGTTACCACTTCTTGCTTCAGATGATGGCAGGGCAGGTTCAGTAGTTTTTGGTGGTGCTCCAGTCTTCTGTACGTGGTGCCTGTACGCCGAAAGTGTCCCGCAATTTTTCTGGCCACCGACAGCATCTCTTGCACGCCCCTGTCGTTTTTTTAAAAATTCTGCACCACCAAATTCAAGGTATGTGCAAAACATGGGACGTGCTGGAATTTGCCCATATTTAATGCACACACAATATTGCTGGCGTTGTCCGATGCCACAAATCCACAGGAGAGTCCAATTGGGTAAGCCATTCCGCGATGATCTTCCTCAGTTGCCGTAAGAGGTTTTCAGCTGTGTGCGTATTCTGGAAAGCGGTGATACAAAGCGTAGCCTGCCTAGGAAAGAGTTGGCGTTTGCGAGATGCTGCTACTGGTGCCGCCGCTGCTGTTCTTGCGGCGGGAGTCCATACATCTACCCAGTGGGCTGTCACAGTCATATAGTCCTGACCCTGCCCTGCTCCACTTGTCCACATGTCCGTGGTTAAGTGGACATTGGGTACAACTGCATTTTTTAGGACACTGGTGAGTCTTTTTCTGACGTCCGTGTACATTCTCGGTATCGCCTGCCTAGAGAAGTGGAACCTAGATGGTATTTGGTAACGGGGGCACACTGCCTCAATAAATTGTCTAGTTCCCTGTGAACTAACGGCGGATACCGGACGCACGTCTAACACCAACATAGTTGTCAAGGACTCAGTTATCCGCTTTGCAGTAGGATGACTGCTGTGATATTTCATCTTCCTCGCAAAGGACTGTTGAACAGTCAATTGCTTACTGGAAGTAGTACAAGTGGGCTTACGACTTCCCCTCTGGGATGACCATCGACTCCCAGCGGCAACAACAGCAGCGCCAGCAGCAGTAGGCGTTACACGCAAGGATGCATCGGAGGAATCCCAGGCAGGAGAGGACTCGTCAGACTTGCCAGTGACATGGCCTGCAGGACTATTGGCATTCCTGGGGAAGGAGGAAATTGACACTGAGGGAGTTGGTGGGGTGGTTTGCGTGAACTTGGTTACAAGAGGAAGGGATTTACTGGTCAGTGGACTGCTTCCGCTGTCACCCAAAGTTTTTGAACTTGTCACTGACTTATTATGAATGCGCTGCAGGTGACGTATAAGGGAGGATGTTCCGAGGTGGTTAACGTCCTTACCCCTACTTATTAAAGCTTGACAAAGGGAACACACGGCTTGACACCTGTTGTCCGCATTTCTGGTGAAATACCTCCACACCGAAGAGCTGATTTTTTTGGTATTTTCACCTGGCATGTCAACGGCCATATTCCTCCCACGGACAACAGGTGTCTCCCCGGGTGCCTGACTTAAACAAACCACCTCACCATCAGAATCCTCCTGGTCAATTTCCTCCCCAGCGCCAGCAACACCCATATCCTCCTCATCCTGGTGTACTTCAACACTGACATCTTCAATCTGACTATCAGGAACTGGACTGCGGGTGCTCCTTCCAGCACTTGCAGGGGGCGTGCAAATGGTGGAAGGCGCATGCTCTTCACGTCCAGTGTTGGGAAGGTCAGGCATCGCAACCGACACAATTGGACTCTCCTTGTGGATTTGGGATTTCAAAGAACGCACTGTTCTTTGCGGTGCTTTTGCCAGCTTGAGTCTTTTCAGTTTTCTAGCGAGAGGCTGAGTGCTTCCATCCTCATGTGAAGCTGAACCACTAGCCATGAACATAGGCCAGGGCCTCAGCCGTTCCTTGCCACTCCGTGTGGTAAATGGCATATTGGCAAGTTTACGCTTCTCCTCCGACAATTTTATTTTAGGTTTTGGAGTCCTTTTTTTTCTGATATTTGGTGTTTTGGATTTGACATGCTCTGTACTATGACATTGGGCATCGGCCTTGGCAGACGACGTTGCTGGCATTTCATCGTCTCGGCCATGACTAGTGGCAGCAGCTTCAGCACGAGGTGGAAGTGGATCTTGATCTTTCCCTAATTTTGGAACCTCAACTTTTTTGTTCTCCATATTTTATAGGCAGAACTAAAAGGCACCTCAGGTAAACAATGGAGATGGATGGATTGGATACTAGTATACAATTATGGACGGACTGCCACGGTTAGGTGGTATAAAAAAACCACGGTTAGGTGGTATATAATACAATTATGGATGGACGGACTGCCTGCCGAGTGCCGACACAGAGGTAGCCACAGCCGTGAACTACCGCACTGTACACTGGTTGATAAAGAGATAGTAGTATACTCGTAACAACTAGTATGACGACGGTATAAAGAATGAAAAAAAAACCACGGTTAGGTGGTATATATTATAATACAATTATGGTTGGACGGACTGCCTGCCGAGTGCCGACACAGAGGTAGCCACAGCCGTGAACTACCGCACTGTACACTGGTTGATAAAGAGATAGTAGTATACTCGTAACAACTAGTATGACGACGGTATAAAGAATGAAAAAAAAACCACGGTTAGGTGGTATATATTATAATACAATTATGGATGGACGGACTGCCTGCCGAGTGCCGACACAGAGGTAGCCACAGCCGTGAACTACCGCACTGTACACTGGTTGATAAAGAGATAGTAGTATACTCGTAACAACTAGTATGACGACGGTATAAAGAATGAAAAAAAAAACCACGGTTAGGTGGTATATATTATAATACAATTATGGTTGGACGGACTGCCTGCCGAGTGCCGACACAGAGGTAGCCACAGCCGTGAACTACCGCACTGTACACTGGTTGATAAAGAGATAGTAGTATACTCGTAACAACTAGTATGACGACGGTATAAAGAATGAAAAAAAAACCACGGTTAGGTGGTATATATTATAATACAATTATGGTTGGACGGACTGCCTGCCGAGTGCCGACACAGAGGTAGCCACAGCCGTGAACTACCGCACTGTA